>NC_048579.1:40901981-41201981 GCF_013265735.2 Oncorhynchus mykiss | reverse complement strand
AAAGAGAACAATTTTCATTAGTGGAGCTTTTAAGGTCTTTGTATCTGCTTAACTATCCAGTTGTAGTGTAGAAGTTCTTTAAACTATTTTATCATTTCTCTAATTAAATTATTTAACATTTCCTCTGGCATTGAACCTGTCTAACCATAATGTTTTTTTTGTTTCCCATTCTCAAAGCTTGAAAAAGAGGCAGAAAAGGAATAGATATATCCACGTGGCTGCATTATTCTGGAAGTCTACTCTGGATCTACTGGCTTTGTTTACCAAAAATCTTTCAAAGACTTCTCCCAAAGAAAGCTCGATGGGGAGTCAGGCGCTGGGTTCCTCTTTCTGCTCGCTAACACAAAGCAGGCCTTCATCTAATTGGAAAAAAAGAGCAGTTGGACCCAAGGCTGCTGTGAGGGGCAGGGGCCAGGCCTATGTCAACCTGACCCGTACCCCACACACATCAAAAGGAACTCTGGACAGTGGCTTCAGTTTGGTTCTGTTGCCTTTGGGTAAGGACTTTGCTGTGTAATTTCTCTTACCTTTCCCAAGGCATCCTTTGTGTTCACCAAATGATTTGCAGTTTTAGACATACAGCTGTAAAAAGCTGTTCCTTTGGTGTCTTTTTACATTTTCCTCCTAAATTTCTGCTCTATTTGTGAAATGATTATCATTTCAGCTTCAAATTTCCACTGTCTTAAATATTAAATGATAACATTGCCAATAGAACTGAATCCTTAATGTTGTCTCAATGTGTAATTCTGGAACCTGATTTTGAAAGATTTTTGATCTTAGTCTGTTCAATCCAGGAAAAAATGGCTTCCTGCAATAATGGAGCGATGCCGAAAGTGTTTGTTTAGAGGAGAAGCTGAAGCGCTCACTAGATTAAATCAGAAACATGGGTTATTGCAACGGTCTTTGTCTGGCAACTTTCTACTTCCACAGCTTGATAGTTATATGCATTTTATCAACAAAAAAATGTATCACCTAAACACTGCAAAATATACAACTTTAACATAGGAAACTGTTAACTGAAAAAAAAAAGAAAAAAATAATAATCTGCTCATTTGTCCCATGGAGACTGGCTAAATCTAGTCTGCCTACCAGTAGATGGTGTAGGATGCTTTTGAGAATTTGTTGCGCTACCATTTTTATTTACATTTTACTGGTTATGAAATTTAGTGATACCTTGTTCTTACTGTACTATAGAAAGATCTGCTGTTTTTATTCATTTTTTTGTTCATTTTCCTACACTGTTTATGGCAATAAAATGTATAATCTTACAGAAATTTATTATGAATGTGTTTTAAGTGGGATGGGTGAATGAGTCAAGGCAATGAAGTAGTTCTCTGAGAACACATGAACCAATGTGAACATGGAATAAAAACATTTAAATTTAATGGAACGGGGCAGGCATTGCTTTGAAAAAGAACGCTGTAAGGAACATGCATACATATCCAGGTTCAGGCCATTTCTAAGTTATTCTTTATTATTCCCTAAAAGTTCTGTTCAAGTGTCTTTCTGCATACATCAGAAACAACTAGGTCTCTCATCCCCAGGCATCGCATGCAGAGAGCCTAGTTCCTCATCCTCAACACTACCCCGTGTGTATTCATTTTGACAAAATTATTGTTTCTATTGGACACATTTTAGGTGGGTCCTGTATTGTTTGCTTCTGTTTAAGAAATGTTTTGCAACAGAATCGGTGTAATGAATATGCCCCTGAGCAAGAACTTTTGCTTTTATTTTGATTGAAGCACCCAATATTAGTTCTAAATTGGCTGTTTGTTTTGCAGAGGGTAGATGGGGCTGAATATAGATATATATATACACACAGGTTTTGGGTATTTTGAACATTTAAAATAAAATTATTGAATTTTCTGTTACTACTTACATGAAAAGTATATACAGTTGAAGTTTACATATACTTAGGTTGGAGTCATTGACTCATTTTTCAATCACCACAAATGTCTTGTTCACAAGCTATAGTTTTGGCAAGTCGGTTAGGACATCTACAAGTAATTTTTCCAACAATTGTTTACAGACTTGATTTAATTCACTTTTAATTCACTATCACAATTCCAGTGGGTCAGAAGTTTACATACACTAAGTTGACTGCCTTTTTAAATAGCTTGGACAATTCCAGAAAATTATGCCATGGCTTTAGAAGCTTCTGGCAAATTGACATAATTTGAGTCAATTGGAGGTGTACCTGGGTGTGTATTTCAAGGCCTACCTTCAAACTCAGTGCCTCTTTGCTTGACATCATGGGAAAATCATAAGAAATCAGCAAAGAAAAATAATAACTGTTGACCTCCACAAGTCTGGTTCATCCTTGGGAACAATTTCCAAATGCCTGAAGGTACCACGTTCATCTGTACAACCAATAGTACGCAAATATAAACACTATGGGACCAGGCAGCCGCCATACTGCTCAGGAAGTAGACATGTTCTGTCTCCTAGAGATGAACGAACTTTGCTGCAAAAAGTACAAATCAATCCCAGAACAACAGCAAAGGACCTTGTGAAGATGCTGGAGGAAACAGGTACAAAAGTATCTTTATCCACAGTAAAATGAGTCCCATATCGACATAACCTGAAAGGCCGCACAGCAAGGAAGAAACCACTACTCCAAAACCGCCATAAAAAAGCCAGACTACGGTTTGCAACTGCACATGGGGGCAGAGGTCATACTTTTTGGAGATTCAGTGCCTTGTGAAAGTATTCGGCCCCCTTGAACTTTGCGACCTTTTGCCACATTTCAGGCTTCAAACATAAAGATATAAAACTGTATTTTTTTGTGAAGAATCAACAACAAGTGGGACACAATCATGAAGTGGAACGACATTTATTGGATATTTCAAACTTTTTTAACAAATCAAAAACTGAAAAATTGGGCGTGCAAAATTATTCAGCCCCCTTAAGTTAATACTTTGCAGCACCACCTTTTGCTGCGATTACAGCTGTAAGTCGCTTGGGGTATGTCTCTATCAGTTTTGCACATCAAGAGACTGACATTTTTTCCAATTCCTCCTTGCAAAACAGCTCGAGCTCAGTGAGGTTGGATGGAGAGCATTTGTGAACAGCAGTTTTCAGTTCTTTCCACAGATTCTCGATTGGATTCAGGTCTGGACTTTGACTTGGCCATTCTAACACCTGGATATGTTTATTTTTGAACCATTCCATTGTAGATTTTGCTTTATGTTTTGGATTATTGTCTTGTTGGAAGACAAATCTCCGTCCCAGTCTCAGGTCTTTTGCAGACTCCATCAGGTTTTCTTCCAGAATGGTCCTGTATTTGGCTCCATCCATCTTCCCATCAATTTTAACCATCTTCCCTGTCCCTGCTGAAGAAAAGCAGGCCCAAACCATGATGCTGCCACCACCATGTTTGACAGTGGGGATGGTGTGTTCAGCTGTGTTGCTTTTACGCCAAACATAACGTTTTGCATTGTTGCCAAAAAGTTCAATTTTGGTTTCATCTGACCAGAGCACCTTCTTCCACATGTTTGGTGTGTCTCCCAGGTGGCTTGTGGCACACTTTAAATGACACTTTTTATGGATATCTTTAAGAAATGGCTTTCTTCTTGCCACTCTTCCATAAAGGCCAGATTTGTGCAATATACGACTGATTGTTGTCCTATGGACAGAGTCTCCCACCTCAGCTGTAGATCTCTGCAGTTCATCCAGAGTGATCATGGGCCTCTTGGCTGCATCTGTGATCAGTCTTCTCCTTGTATGAGCTGAAATTTTAGAGGGACGGCCAGGTCTTGGTAGATTTGCAGTGGTCTGATACTCCTTCCATTTCAATATTATCGCTTGCACAGTGCTCCTTGGGATGTTTAAAGCTTGGGAAATCTTTTTGTATCCAAATCCGGCTTTAAACTTCTTCACAACAGTATCTCGGACCTGCCTGGTGTGTTCCTTGTTCTTCATGATGCTCTCTGCGCTTTTAACGGACCTCTGAGACTATCACAGTGCAGGTGCATTTATACGGAGACTTGATTACACACAGGTGGATTGTATTTATCATCATTAGTCATTTAGGTCAACATTGGATCATTCAGAGATCCTCACTGAACTTCTGGAGAGAGTTTGCTGCACTGAAAGTAAAGGGGCTGAATAATTTAGCACGCCCAATTTTTCAGTTTTTGATTTGTTAAAAAAGTTTGAAATATCCAATAAATGTCGTTCCACTTCATGATTGTGTCCCACTTGTTGTTGATTCTTCACAAAAAAATACAGTTTTATATCTTTATGTTTGAAGCCTGAAATGTGGCAAAAGGTCGCAAAGTTCAAGGGGGCCGAATACTTTCGCAAGGCACTGTATGTCCTGGTCTAATGAAACAAAAATAGAACTGTTTGGCCATAATGACCATCGTTATGTTTGGAGGAAAAAGGGGGATGCTTGCAAGCCGAAGAACACCATCCCAACCGTGAAGCACGGGGGTGGCAGCATCATGTTGTGGAGGTGCTTTGCTGCAGGAGGGACTGGTGCACTTCACAAAATAGATGGCATCATGAGGTATGAAAATGACGTGCATATATTGAAGCAACATCTCAAGACATCAGTCAGGAAGATAGATCTTGGTTGCAAATGGGTTTTCCAAATGGACAATAAACCCAAGCGTACTTCCAAAGTAGTGGCAAAATGGCTTAAGGACAATAAAGTCACGGTATTGGAGTGGCCATCACAAAACCCTGACCTCAAGCCTATAGAAATTTTGTGGGCAGAATTGAAAAAGCGTATGCGAGCAAGGAGGCCTACAAACCTGACTCAGTTACACCAGCTCTGTCAGGAGGAATGGGCCAAAATTCACCCAATTTATTGTGGGAAGCTTGTGGAAAGCTACCCGAAACATTTGACCCAATTTAAACAATTTAAAGGCAATGCTCCCGAATACTAATTGAGTGTATGTAAACTTCGAACCCACTGGGAATGTGATGAAATAAATAAAAACTGAAATAAATCATTCTCTTTACTATTATTTTGACATTTCACATTCTTAAAATAAAGTGGTGATCCTAACTGACCGAAAACAGGGAACTATTACTAGGATTAAATGTCAGGAACTATTTGGCTAAGGTGTATGTAAACTTCTGACTTTCAACTGAAAAAAAAATTCCTGATGAAACTTTCCAGCATTAATATTAATTTCACATATAGTCCTTTGGGAAACGATCTTGTAAAACTAAAAGTTCAAAGTATTAGGCCATTGGGTTGACCACATTTGTCAATAAATCTTCACTAAACACATTTTGGTGTGTCAAGTACAGCATATTTCATTGTCTGCTGACTCTGTCCAATAACCCACATGGATTATCATGCATAATGTCATTGTGTTCATGATAATGTCTGAATGAGGACCATCCTGAGATGTTCATGTTAATATTGAATATATTCTGTCTGACCGAATGGCTGCCCGAAAGAGGATCCCATGGACGTCCAGAAGGTAGTATCACAAATACATTTCTCTTGCAATATTTATTTTTTATCCCTGTCTACAATGTTCTGTAAAATGCATCCCTAATGTTTTTTTAGTGTAAAATATTTCAGAAATTAGCCTGAGTGCCAGTATGTGCTGTCATAACACAGCAATGGAGTTGGCATTGGCAAGAGCACAAAACAATCTGGGACCATGTTAGATGAAAATGTCTGACATTGATATTTTGCATGAGAAGTCATTTATGCTAGTTTCAACCCTTTGAATAAACCTATGGTGAATATAGGCCTACCCCATGTGAAACTCTCACCAACTACACACTTCTATGCATAATACCAGGGCCACATAAATAGCCAAACGTGGAATGTTGCAGATACAAATGTCATGAATCGATCTGACACGATGTTTCTTGTACATGCTGTATTTCCATCTGAACGTCGCACAACGCTGTGTCCTGCTGAACGCAACGCGTTATTCATCTGGACAACTACAAAAATGGTATGGTGGACAGACTGGAATTGAAAATGTTGTTAAAGGCAGATCCCACACTACATTTCTAATGAGATGTGGGGGAATGCACTACAACCTCTAGGTAAACCCCACAACAGTGTGTTTGAATAAAGTGCAGGGAGTTATATAGCCTACAGGTGCAGTGATCAACTTGCAGGTCCTTTGGTAAATCAAAGTAGGCAGGTACACATACAGTTGATGAAGTACCTGAGAGAGACAGCTGTGTAGTGGACGGCGGATGTAGCGTGGAGTTCTGTGTTAGAGAGGAAGTGTGTTCGGCTCCTATTTGCTGTCACTTTGATCAGGCAGGCATGGATACCAAGATGGACCCAGACACAGCCAGAGGTAAGAAGGACCATCTGACCACATATCACTATTTATTTTAACCTGAAGGTTTTGGTGCATGGTTTCCTGTAACTAGAGTAAATAATCCTGGATATAGCACTTTCAATAGAAATTCTCTATTTAGCAGTCTTTTTTTAGTCCAGGACTAGGGTTGATCTGGGCTAGGGAAGCTGACTCATGTTTAGACAATATACACCTTATGAGTGATTAACAGACCATATAGGAACTGTACTGGTTGTTTTCCAATTATCTGCAAATTTCATACAGTTGACATTCATTTTAGTAACTAATAGAAGAGGTTGCACTTCTGGTGCACCACAATCATCTTGGTGCTATGGAATCGGTATCAATTAATTACATTTCCCCCAAAATACTTGATTCTGAACCAACGACATATCAGCTGTGGCTAGACGTTTCTGCCAGACTTCTGAAAACCCAACATTTCCTGTTCTTAATTACAATTTAGTTTACAATCTGTTGGTGTTTCAAAGTACATGTTGAGTAAGTCCAGTCCCTTTCTTCAGAAAATGTGCCTAATGTTTCATACCAGGAAGCAATCACTGTAATTTACTTTTTGATTAAACATGTTTGTGTTACCTGTTCCAGCTCCTTTCCTGGCTGAGTTCCCAAACAGCCAGTGGTCATTCTCACCGTGACATCACTGATGTCTCTTACGATTGCAATTTCCTTGTGTCTTTGCTGCAAAATAAAAAAAATGGTAAGTACAATGACTAAAAGTTTTGCTCTTACTGGGTCAGTTCAGTGAACACCCTTTATATCTTTGGTTGCAGGTCATTTGGTGCAAAATTAGAATATTTGGTACAAAATAGATGGCATCATGAGACAGGAAAATGATCTGGATATATTGAAGCAACAACTCAAGACATCAGTCAGGAAGTTAAAGCTTGGTCGCAAATGGGTCTTCCAAATGGACAATGACCCCAAGCATACTTCCAAAGTTGTGACAAAATGGCTTAAGGACAACAAAGTCAAGGTATTGGAGTGGCCATCACAAAACCCTGACCTCAATCCTATAGAGAATTTGTTGGCAGAACTGAAAAAGCGTGTGCAATCAAGGAGGCCTACAAACCTGACTCAGTTACACCAGCTCTGTCAGGGGGAATGGGCCAAAATTCACCGAACTTATTGTGGGAAGCTTGTGGAAGGCTCCCCAAAACGTTTGACCCAAGTTAAACAATTTAAAGGCAATGCTACCAAATACTAAATAAGTGTATGTAAACTTCTTACCCACTGAGAATGTGATGAATGAAACAAAAGCTTAATAAATCATTCTCTCTACAATTATTCTGTAATTTCATATTCTTAAAATAAAGTGGTGATCCCAACAGACCTAAGACAGGGACTTTTTACTATGATTAAATGTCAGGAATTGTGATAGTTTAAATGTATTTGACTAAAGGGTATGTAAACTTCCGACTTCAACTGTATATGCAACTTTACCGCGTGTTCACCCAACCCCAATCTGTCAGGATCCAGATAAATCATGGAAATGTCAGCACTGATCAGCTTTTCACTTTGACTGTGGTTAATGACTGTGTCAGTGGAGGGTTTGACCAGTTGGTTCAGGATGTTTTCAATTAATGAGATGTCTTAAATTAACACTTAACCAATATACAAATGGATGAGAGTTTGTATTACTTTGAATTCAGTGTACTCAAACTTGGCACAAGATACCTTTTGTATTCATGCTATAAGAAACATGACCATGCCATGGTGTTTTAGTTTTTCTTTATTTTCTACACATTTTATTTTACTCCATCAGAAGTTTTGCTTTTTAATTATCTCACGTAGTTGCTATGGGTATTGAAGGCTGGGGTAACTAGTAACCCTCCTTGCATTAGGCTTACATTTTAGGGCGGCATACTCAACATTGCTCACGGTTGCATCACCTGATTTACTGAGAATACTATACCTTTTTTACAGTGTTTCCGCAATATTCATGGCAGTAATGAAGCAATTTAACAATGACACCTTAAGAAATATTGGAAACAAGGGTTATCTAAACAATAGATAGACCATAAATACCTTAGAAACCATCTCTCTTTTACTTCATAGTTTACACCAACTCAGAATTCCTGACACAAAAGCGAGCCAAATAGAGAATGTGAAAGCGGGTGAGAATGTGAAAGAGGGTGAGTGCTTGCAGCCAAATTATGTTCAGTACATTGACATCCTCTGTTATAGTTGGCTATGATGACTTATACACAAATCGGTTTATCCCCCTTTGCAGTTGGAGAAAAGTCACCACCAACTCTCCAACTGTGGTGACAGGAGATCAAGGGGAAAACTATCCAGACCACATATATACGTTCAGGCTTACTTAGAAACACTGCATACAGTGCCTTCAGAAAGTATTCACACCCCTTGACTTTTTCCTCCACATTTTGTTGTGTTTACAGAATTCATTTAAAACAGATTAAATTGAGATGTTTTGTCACTGGCTACACACAATGTCAAAGTGGAATTATGTTTCTCAAATTTGACAAATTAATAAAAAACGAAAAGCTGAAGTGTCTTGAGTCAATAAGTATTCAACCCCTTTGTTATGGCAAGCCTACATTTTCAGGAGTAAAAATGTGCTTAACAAGTCACAAAAGTTTGCATGGACTTACTCTGTGTGCAATAGTGTTTAACATGATTGTTGAATGGCTACCTCATCTCAGTACCCCACATACATTATCTGTAACGTCCCTCAGTCGAGCATGGAAAGGCACCTACAGTATTGGTAGATGGGTAAAACATTTAAAAAGCAGACATTGAATATCCCCTTGAGCATGAAGCTATTAATTATACAGTACACCCAGTAACTACAAATATACAGCCGTCCTTCCTAACTCCGTTGCCAGAGAGGAAGGAAACCACTCAGTGATTTCACCATTTCACCAATAGCCCAATGGTGACTTTAAAACAGTTACAAAGTTTAATGGCTGTGATAGGAGAAAAACTGAGGATGGGATCAACAACATTGTAGTTACTCCAAAATACTAACCTACTTGACAGTGAAAAGAAGGAAGCATGTACAGAATACAAAATATTCCAAATCAATCAATTATATTTATAAAGCCCTTTTTACAAGAGATGTCACAAAGTGCTTATACAGAAAACCAGCTTAAAACCCCAAACAGCAAGTAATGCAGATGTAGAAGCACTTTGTGACATCCAAAACATGCATCCTGTTTGCAACCAGGCACTAAAGCAATGCTGTAGAAAATGTGGCAAAGCATTAACTTTTTGACCTGAATACAAATATACGTTTGGGGGAAAATACCTCTCTCCAGTACCACTCTCAATATTTTCCAGAATAATGGTGGTTGCATCATGTTACGGGTATGCTTACAATTGTAAAGGACAGGGGAGCTTTTCAGGATAAAAAATAAGCGGAATGGAGCTAAGCACAGGCAAAAATCCTAAAGGAAATCCTGGTTCAGTTAGCTTTCCACCAGACACTGGGAGATGAATTCACCTTCAACAGAACAATAACCTAAAACACAAGGCCAAATCTACACTGGAGGTGCTTACCAAGGAGACAGTAAATGTGGCCAAGTTATAGTTTTGACTTAAATCTACTTGACAATCTATGGCAAGACCTCAAAATGGTTGTCTAGTAATGATCAACAACCAATTTGACAGAGCTTGAAGAATTGAAAATAATAATAGTTACATGTTGTAAAGTGTGTAAAGCTCTTAGAGATTTACCCAGAAAGATTCACAGCTGTAATCGCTGCCAAAGATGCTTCTACAAAGTATTGACTCAGGGCGTGTGAATACTTAAATAAATTAGATATTTTGGTAAATGCTAAAATTTCCTCAAAACATGTTTTCACTTTGTCATTATGGGGTATTGTGTGTAGATGGTGAGAATCAAATCAATTTAATAAATGTTGAATTCAGGCTGTAAAAATAAAATATGGAAGGAATAAGTCAAGGGGTATGAATACTTCATGAACTGTAAAGGATGATTATCACATGTATATCGCCATCATATGATGTAATAATCATCCTTTACAGTTCTATGTTTTACTGCTACAATCAAATAGTGGCAGATACATTCCGGATAAACACATTGGTTTACGAGGTTTGATGTTGATTTGCAATGTAATTGATAGCATGTAATACATTGAAGTTGTTGGGGACGCTTTAATAATTATTCCCCATCGTTTTATTAGTGTCCACCAGAGGACGCCACTTCCTTGGAAATAAAATGCAAAACTGATTAAAAACTTTCGTGCGCGTGTATGCGTTCAACCTCTTCAACTAGCAATGATTCGAAATGTACGTGCACCCACATCCGCAATTGAAACTGTCCGGGGGAGTGTCACTGGCTAGAAGCACTTTCTTCCTGTTTCACTTCAACGAACTTGGGAGTTATTCCTTGTAATTGTGTGAATGTCGGGGAACATTAGCTCCACTAAAGTCATCCAACCGCTAGCGAGCTACTTGCCAGCTGCTTCTAGCAGGCGCTTACGAGCCCGGGCTACCTGAACCAGGTAGCTATAATGTTGATCATTTCCACTCGATAAAGACTTCCAGTTAGCAGCAGCTGGCTAGCTACTAACGTTAAGTTTGCTAGCCAGCTATTATGGGCAAAGGTTATGCGTTCGCTAGTATCTGTACAGCTCAAATGTATTGCTAACGCAAGGCAGTGAACCAAAGTGCTGACGACATCAGATGAATAGCTAACCTTACGTTGATTTCGAGTCTGCTTTTTTTCCGGTCTTGCTGAATATTTACTTGCGAAGATGACGGCGTGTCCATATGTACGGGCACACCCCCACCACTGTTTTGAGTGTTTTAGTTATGTGCCACGTTCTGAGTGTCGTGGCTAACGTTAACTACATATGGGTGGCTATATTGGTTTTGATTTTGGACCGTATTACTGTAACGTTATGCCTTTTATTTTGGACCTTGAGACCCTGTATTTTTTTCTGACAGTGTAATGAAAGTGTCCAGTGAACCTAACTGACTAGGTATTTGAACTGTATACGTAAAGCATATTGTAGTGTAAACTGTGACTGTTGAGACAAACTTGCTGTGTGGATTTGTGAGAAGTCTACTTCTAACTCGAAGTTCCATTACATTGCACTAGTCGTTGGTCGATGCGTCTTCTACCTACCATGCGGGGTTTGTTAAGAGCCCCGACGCTCGGTCGGACGCTTCGCTTGCGTGCGTCACGGAAGCATAAATAACTTATCGTTCATATCGGCGAGAAAATGTTTTTAAAAAACGTCACACCTTTTTTTTTTTTTTAATATATGGTTAGTGTTCCCATACCGCCATATATCCGCGTTATAGCGCGTGTTTGGAAGAAAGAGGGACTACCTGTGTTTACACATGTATGGGATTCTCGATACCCAATAGTCACTGAAAACTACTGTCTGCAGCAACTGTGATAAAGCCGGTTAAAACAAATTACAGTGTGTCTATTTTGCGTCTGTGAAATTATTTTGATGTGATATGAAAGTAATTGGGCTTAATGTCACTAGAACTGTATTGCAAATGAGAGTCAAATCAAATTGTATTTGTTACATGCGCCAAATACAACAGGTAAGCATTTCACTGTAAGGTCTAACTTACAATCCCTTAACCAAATCTAACAATTTTTTCAGAATGGCACAAATTCCCCGATATCAGGGTACTCATGTCAACATGTTTGCTTTCAGAGCATATTTGATCCCAAATTATAAGTTTAAAGAAATAAAAGTAACACAGAAATAAAAAGCAGTAGTAAAGTAATAATAGTGAGGCTATATACGGGGTACTGGTACAGAGTCAATGTGTGGGGTAATTGAGGTAATATGGACATGTAGGTGGAGTTATTAAAGTGACTATGCATAGATAATAACAGAGAGTAGCAGTGGCGTAAAGGAGGGGGGGGCAAAGCAAATAGTCTGGGTAGCCATTTGATTAGCTGTTCAGGAGTCTTATGGCTTGGGGGTAGAAGCTGTTTAGAAGCCCCCCAGTGATGTACTGGGCCGTACGCAATACCCTCTGTAGTGCCTTGCGGTCAGAGGCCAAGCAGTTGCCATACCAGGCAGTTAGTTATACAACCAGTCATATGTTCTGGATGGTGCAGCTGCAGAACCTTTTGAGGGTCTGAGGACCCATGCCAAATCTTTTGAGTCTCCTGAGGGGGAATAGGTTTGGTTGTGCCCTCTTCACGACTGTCTTGGTGTGCTTAGACCATGTTAGTTTGTTGGTGATGTGGACACCAAGGAACTTGAAGCTCTCAACCTGCTCCACTACAGCCCCGTCGATGAGAATAGGGGTGTGCTCGGTCCTCCTTTTCCTGTAGTTCACAATCATCTCCTCTGTCTTGATCACGTTGAGGGAGAGGTTGTTGTCCTGGCTAGAGGTCGACCAATTAATCGTCATGGCCTATTAATTAGGGCTGATTTCAAGTTTTCATAACAACCTATGTTGGTCTATGGTGGTCTGCTTGAAACATGTTGGTATTACAGACAGACAGGGAGAGGTTGAAAATGTCAGTGAAGACACTTGCCAGTTGGTCAGCGCATGCTCGGAGTACATGTCCTGATAATCTGTCTTGTCCTGCGGCCTTGTGAATGTTGACCTGTTTAAAGGTCTTATTTACATCGGCTGTGGCGGGCATGATCGTGCATTCGTCCGGCACAGCTGATGCTGTCATGCATGTTTCAGTGTTACTTGCCTCGAATCGAGAATGGAAGTAATTTAGCTCATCTGGTAGGCTTGTGTCACTGGGCAGCTCTCACCTGTGCTTCCCTTTGTAGTCTGTAATAGTTTGCAAGCCCTGCCACGGCGAGTGTCGGTGCTGATGTAGTATGATTCAATCTTAGTCCTGTATTGATGCTTTGCCAGCATTTAACATTTAGAAATGAGGTAAAACAGATTTAAGTTTCCCTGCATTAAAGTCCCCGGCCACTAGGAGCGCCTCCTCTGGATGAGCATTTTCCTGTTTGCTTATGGCGGTGTACAGCTCATTGAGTGAGTCTTAGTGCCAGCATCGGTCTGTGATGGTATGTAGATAGCTACGGAAAATACAGATAGTGTGGTCTACTGCTTATCGTGAGATACTCTAACTCAGGCGAGCAAAACCTTGAGACTTCCTTAGATATTGTGCACCAGCTGTTGTTTATAAATATACATAGACCTCCTGCCCTTGTCTTACTAGAGGCTGCTGTTCTATCCTGCCAATACAGTGTAAAACCCCACAGCTGTATGTTATTCATGTCGTCCAGCCAAACATAAGATATTACAGTCATTGATTTTTAGTTTCCAATGATTGCACGTTGGCCAATAGAACGGATGCTAGTGGGGGTTTACTCGCTTGCCTACGAATTCTCAGAAGGCAGCCTGACCTTCACCCCCTTTTTCTCTGTCTTCTCTTCACGCAAATGACTGGGATTTGGGCCTGTTCCCCGGAAAGCAGTATATCCTTCATGTCGGACTCATTAAAACCTGTTGTGACTAGGGGGCAGTATTTTAATTTTTTGGAAAAAAAACTTTCCCGTAGTAAACGGGATATTTTGTCAGGACAAGATGCTAGAATATGCATATAATTGACAGCTTAGGATAGAAAACACTCTAAAGTTTCCAAAACTGTAAAAATATTGTCTGTGAGTATAACAGAACTGATGTTGCAGGCGAAAGCCTGAGAAAAATCCAATCCGGAAGTTCCTCATGTTTTGAAACCGCTGCGTTCCTATGCGTCCCTATTGAGCAGTGAATGGGCTATCAACCAGATTACTCTTTCTCCGTATTCCCGAAGGTGTTTACAGCATTGTGACGTAGTTTTACACATTTATGTTGAAGAATACCCGTAAGCGGCTACATTGCGCAAGTGGTCACCTGATGCTCCCGGAGAGATTCTCGCGTAAAATAAAGAGGTAGCCATTACTCCAATCGGTCCTACTGAAAAAATAATTGTCCTGATGGATATATTATTGAATAGACATTTGAAAAACACCTTGAGGATTGATTATAAACAACGTTTGCCATGTTTCTGTCGATATTATGGAGCTAATTTGGAATATTTTTCGCCGTTTTCATGACTGCAATTTCCAGGCGAAAAATAATATTTTGGGGAAAAAGGAACATTTGCTATCTAACTGGGAGTCTCGCGAGTGAAAACATCCGAAGCTCATCAAAGGTAAACAATTTAATTTGATTGCTTTTCTGATTTCCGTGACCAAGTTACCTGCAGCTAGCTGGACAAAATGCTATGCTAGGCTATCGATAAACTTACACAAATACTTGTCTAGCTTTGGCTGTAAAGCATATTTTGAAAATCTGAAATGACAGGGTGTTTAGATGGAGTATTTGGCTGTTTTGGCTGCCAGAGCCAGTCTACCTGAAAATAACATAAGGCCGTTGTACTCTTAGCCTAGTTACGGTCCATCTTGGGCTACCCTGACCTACGCCTCAGAAAAAACATATAAATCCTATCGTAAATTCATGAGAGATTGAGGGTGTTGCCAAAGCCTAGTTAGTAGACCTCACCTTACTTACTGTATGGGTCTGTATGTGTTTATAAAGTGTCTTAGAGTAGGAGTGCTGATCTAGGATCTGTTTGACCTTTTAGATCATAATGAATATTGTAAAACAGGTGGTTTGCGTCCTGAATGCTGATTGGCTGAAAGCCATGGTATATCAGACCTGATTGGCTGAAAGCCATGGTATATCAGACCGTATACTACGTGTATGACAACAAATTACTTTTAACTGTTCTAATTGCGTTGCTAACTAGTTGATAATAGCAGTACGGCACCTCTGGGGTTTGTGGTATTTGGCCAATATACCACGGCTAATTGCTGTATCCAGGCACACTGTGTTGCAGCGTGCCTAATAACAGCTCTTAGCTGTGGTATATTGGGCATATATCACACTTCCTCTGGCCTTATTGCTTAAATATTGCATGGACAGTGGGACCTGATCCCAGATCAGCACTCCTGCTGAACGCCAAGGTAACTTGTCTAAATGACTATCGCCCCGAAGCACTCACAACTGTTGCAATGAAATGCTTTGAAAGGCTGGTCATGGCTCACATCAACACCTTTATCCCAGACCCTCTACACCCTCTCCCAATTTGCGTACCGCCCCAACAGATCCACAGATGATGCAATCTCTATTGCACTCCACACTGCCCTATCCCACCTGGACAAGAGGAACAACTATGTGAGAATGCTGTTCATTGACTACAGCTCAGCATTCAACACCGTAGTGCCCTCCAAGCTCATCACTAAAATAAGTACCCTGGGACTGAACACCTCCCTTTGCAACTGGATCCTGGACTTCCTGACGTCTTTTAGGCTGTGTTTTGTGTAGGCTTACCCTGGCGTGACGTTTTAATTACCATGTAAATCTCTCTCGGACAAGGTGACTTTTATCAATATTTTCGTCTCTATTTACCCTGATTCGAAAATACTAATTAGCGTCAATGTAGACATCATGCAAGACTACAAATCCCTGCAAGCTCCTGCATGTCATCTTTAGCTGGCACCGTGGCTAACAGTTATTGTGTCACTTTAAAACTTGCACATTTTCCCCTAACCCAAGTCCCCTCCAGTACTCCCTGTTCACCCACAACTGCGTGGCCGGGCACGACTCGAACACCATCATTAAGTTTGCCGACCACACGATGGTGGCAGGCCTGATCATTGATGACGATGTCAGCCTTAAGGGAGGAGGTCAGAGACACTGCCAGGACAACAACCTCTCCCTCGATGTCAGCAAGACCAAGGAGCTGATTGCGGACTACAGGAAACGGAGGGCCGAGCACGCCCCCATTCACATCGACTGGGCTGTAGTGTCCACATTACTAAGGATCTATCTTGGTCCACACACACCAACACAGAACTACAATGCCCCCTCCCCAGGAGGCTGAAAAGATTTGGCATGGACCCTCAGATCCTCAAAGTTTTACAGCTGCGCTATTGAGTGCATCTTGACTGGCTGCATCACCACTTGGTATGGCTACTGCTTGGCATCTGACCGCAAGGCTCTACAGAGGCTAGTGCGTATGGCCCAGTACATCACGGGCCAGGCTCCCTGCCATCCAGGACCTCTATACCAGGCAATGTCAAAGGAAGTCCCCAAAAAATTGTCAGACTCCAGCCACCCTAGTCATAGACTATTCGCTCTGCTATTGCATGGAAAGTCTGGAACCTACGGAACCTAAACAGCTTCTACCCCCAAGCCATAAAACTGCTAAACAGTTAGTTAAATAGTTAAACAACTAGCTACCCGGATTATCGGCATTGGCACTTTTTGCACTTTTGACTCCTCACCAATGCTGCTACTGTTTTTATCTGTCACTATTCCTAGTTATATGTACATATCTACCTCAATTACCTCATACCCATGCACATTGACTCGGTACAGGTACCCCATGTATATAGCCAAGTTATCGTTACTCATTGTGTATTTATTATTACATGTTTTACTTTTCTATTATTTCTCAATTTTTTTCTCTCTGTGTTGTTTGTAAGGGCCCGTGAGTAAGCATTTCACTGGTAGTCGACACCTGTTGTTTACGAGGCATGTGACAAATAACATTTTATGGGCCCTGGAGTGGAGACTACAGTTTGGCTTCCTTTGTTCATGTTTGGGAGATAGGATGTCACTCCATCAAGAACAGTGTTGCCAGCCTGTGCTCCTGCAGCTCTGACTGCGAACAAGCTCTGAATTAATGATGGGAGCCCTACTTCTGGTAGCCAAATTCAGCTGCCTGGTCTCCTTACTGACAAAAGTTTGAGGCAACCGCCATTCACTGCACATCTCTCATTTCAATTCCAGTGTCATTGATTGAGCCCTATACGACGTTGGGCATCCCAACATAATACCGCCGCACCACTGCACTGTAACATCAGCACTTCAGGTGTTTTTCTTATAGCCTAGCTCTTCAACCCCTCTTACAGCTCTTTCTTCACTGCACCACCCCAGCCCTGGCTCATGCCCTTCAAATTTCTCTCAAGTTTGTCCCACTCAAACATACTCTGACTCTTTAGTCACTCACTCTGTTCATGGTCTTAGCTATTCAAAACCTCTACACTCCTTATTCTTTTATTTTTCTCCCCAAAACTCTTTAGTCTGGTCTGTCTTCCCTAACCCACTCTAAACATCTTAACGCTTAACACGTGTGTGTGTGTGTGTGTGTGTGTGTCCAGGTGGGGAGCCCATCTAAGAGTCGTTGTGTTTCCAGGTGTGGAGCATGTGGGCGTCCTGCTGTAACTGGTTATGTTTGGACACTGCCACGGTGGAGGAGAGCAACAGCCGCACGCGTCACCAGGCTTATACTAACTCAGGCTACAGCAACTACCCGTCGCCCCCACTCCCGGACCACACGTGCAAAGCCTGCGGAAGCCGCTTCGTCACCCTAGCCAGAAAGGTACCTAAAACCCTCTTAGCCCACCCTTTCCCAAATCCGGACTTTGAGATCTATAGCACTGCAGGTTTTTCATCCTCTGTAATCAGTGGTTGATTCAGACCTGGCCAATTAGAAATTGATCAACATTGATTAAAGGGATTTTGCAAGATTCTGGCAATTTATACTTACCAAGAGTCAGGTGAACGCATTGATAGCATTTGTATGTCTCTCTGTCCAGTATGAATGAAGTTAGAGTTAGTTTTGTGAGCCCATACTAACTAGCGTTAGCACAATGACTAGAAGTCTACCTGAATAGATAGCTTGCAGAGAAAAGAGAACCAGCAATATGCCAGACCTCAAGGCTTGACTCTTGAGTATCCAGCTCTTAGATTTTCCCACAACTTTCAATACCTCTATTATCTGGTGGATGCATGAAAAGGGTGAAACTAATGCAATGGTTATGTACTTTTCTGTACCTGAACCGCCCTCAAGGCAAGATTTGAACAAGAAGAGCATGTATGCTTCTTGGTCTTCAATATCTAGGAGTCGTGTCTTTGGCATCATTGAAAGTGAAGACTTATTTTATCAAATCAATTATTAGTACATGATTAAAACGAATCGTGTAAATGTAATTAACTAGGAAGTCGGGGCACCAAGGAAAATCTTCAGATTACAAAGTTATAATTTTCCTAATATAACTCTTCAGATATTTCAATATCTGATCAATTAGTCTTCTTTTTAATGAATTATTATTTACCTCACGTCCGTCTCATTTCAAACATCGTAAATTGTTTGTTATCTGCACAAACCCAGCCTTTACTATAAATCATCCATATACCATTTGGCTTAATCATTTATTTACTAACTAACTAAATAATCACAGAAATGCATAAGCAAACAAACATTAGATCTGTTACTAACAAATGATAGGGAAGATTCTCTAGTGGGCCAAGCCGATATGATGGCTTGGTGGACAAAGGGAATTGGGTGTGGAAGCGGAAAAGACCAGAGGGATCATTACACACAGTACTAATATAATTATATTAGTTGAAATGCTAATCCTTTGCACATGAACGCTCACTCATTTGGGAATAACTGCAATCAATTATATATATTTACGCCCATGTTTTGTGATCTTTTCTGTTGGAATCCGGTCCGTCTGCTGGAGAGTCAGTTCATCCTTGTCTCTTTCTCTCTCTCAGCTTTCCTGAAGATCAGTCTTTCATGGTTAGAATGGATACTTCAGAGTACCATTCAGAAATGTTCTCATAGCATAGATGTTTCGGCAGTTGTCTGTCTTTGCATCCCAGGTTGATGTAATTTCTGGCTGCAGACTAGTAATTAGTATCTAAGATTTGCTCTTATTCTGTAGGGATCGATAGTCTCAGAGTTGAACCATTTCCAGCTGTGTAGCCAATGCTCCACGTAGTATGGTTAGGAATTCAATAACTATTCGCAATCACAGCTCACGCTGTAGGTTTGCTTAGTCTAAATTCAAACTTGTGCCACCTCAGTTTCCACCGAGGTACGCGTGGTCCCAACTATTCGCAATCACAGCTCACACTGTGGATTTCCTCAGTCTTAAGAGGATTTTCTTAGGATGCCTGATCATGTCGCCTGATCATGTCGCCTGATCATGTCTGTGCTCACGGGGGCGGGCCAATGACTTAGTTAAACTTTAAAGGGAATACAATTCTCTCACATTCAAGGTTTAACATCACATTACATAATTTCATAAATAGTTTCATCTTTACTCATTCATTTTATACAATTAATTAAATGCAAACCCCATAATTGAGAAATGTACACATTCAGAGATATAGTTATGTGTGTTTCCTGTCCTCTGAGGTCACCAAATGAAACACACTTATCATACCCATCCTTTAAGTGTCTACGGACCATTCCCACCTCCTCACAAGTGGACATTTTGTTTCATTTTCCCATTTTGGGGATTTAGGAGTTTGGCCACGTGAAATCGTTTGTTCACTCTGTGGTCTCTCTCCATACTGCATGGCCAAGAGAGAGAGAGTCTCCTCCAGGAATTTATGACCTGAGATAACAGAACCTGGGTGTAGGAGAGAGGGGGAAGCCAAAATCTATACCCAAAAAGGGCCACGTCATGACAGGCATTACGTTGTCAGTGTCAGGTCGGAGCATAATCTGGGACAAATTTTAAAAGGAACTCTTCTGGTCCAGTAATGTACTGGTTTGTGAAAGTTGAATTTTTACGGCCAGGGAGGGAAAATAAGCTAGCAGACACATGATTGACAGTCATTGTGTGTCGGTCTCCTCTCCCCCGCAGCATGTCTGCATGGACTGCAAGAATAACTACTGCGGCAGGTGTTCGGCCCAGCTTGAGCCCCGTCCTCGCCTTTGCCACACCTGCCAGCGGTTCCACGGCACACTTTTCGATCGCACCGAGCTGATGAAGCTCAAGGTGAAGGACCTGCGCGACTACCTCCACCTGCACGAGGTCTCAACGCAGATGTGCCGTGAGAAAGAGGAACTTGTGGAGCTGGTCCTGGGACAGCAGACACAGTCACTCTCTGGCCCAATCGTAAACCCTCTGACCCAAACCGCCACCCAGCATGAGACAACTCCTCCTCCAGCACACCCCACCACCACCACACCCTCTACACACCCCGAATCCACCTCCACAGACCATGCCCCTTCACAGCTGCCACCCACTCAGGAGGACAGTCAGGTGAGGCCCGAACCCAGGAGAACCCGCCATACCACCCCTTACTCCTGTTTCTGTCAACCATTAATTTACAGTTTTGTCCATAACCTCACCTTTTGTGTTGCGTAGCAATAGCTTGAGAATGGATAACTAACCTTCGGTGTGGCTTCTCCTAGTTAGAGTATGGCTAACTCTAGCTTGCTAATGTAGTGTTTTGGGTGTGTGGTGGGTTTCTGCTCGTAGACCGTGTCTGTGTTGGTGTCCTCGGGTCTTGAGGAGCCACTGGACACTGAGGGAGATACAGAGCTGCAGGGAGAGCAAGAGCTGCAGGTACTACAGACTGACCCTGATCTTGAAAGCGTTGCCATTGTTAGGGCCAGGAGTTGTTCCTGGTTGGGTCACATGGTGAAGAAAAACTCTTGGCCCTAGCCATGGTACTACTATAGCAGCGATGGGCTTCCTCTCATTAGTTCTGGGCTTGTATTCATAAAGCATCTCAGCGTAGGAGTGCTGATCTAGGATCAGCTCCCCCCTGATTCATTAGTCTAAAATACAAAACAATAGCTGATTTTTAGATCAGCACTTGATTTTATTTGATGTTAAAATGCATAAAAATGTTACACCAAGCAACAGATACATACAGTGCCTTGCGAAAGTATTCGGCCCCCTTGAACTTTGCGACCTTTTGCCACATTTCAGGCTTCAAACATAAAGATATAAAACTGTATTTTTTTGTGAAGAATCAACAACAAGTGGGACACAATCATGAAGTGGAACGACAATTATTGGATATTTCAAACTTTTTTAACAAATCAAAAACTGAAAAATTGGGCGTGCAAAATTATTCAGCCCCTTTACTTTCAGTGCAGCAAACTCTCTCCAGAAGTTCAGTGAGGATCTCTGAATGATCCAATGTTGACCTAAATGGCTAATGATGATAAATACAATCCACCTGTGTGTAATCAAGTCTCCGTATAAATGCACCTGCACTGTGATAGTCTCAGAGGTCCGTTAAAAGCGCATCATGAAGAACAAGGAACACACCAGGCAGGTCCGAGATACTGTTGTGAAGAAGTTTAAAGCCGGATTTGGATACAAAAAGATTTCCCAAGCTTTAAACATCCCAAGGAGCACTGTGCAAGCGATAATATTGAAATGGAAGGAGTATCAGACCACTGCAAATCTACCAAGACCTGGCCGTCCCTCCAAACCTTCAGCTCATACAAGGAGAAGACTGATCAGAGATGCAGCCAAGAGGCCCATGATCACTCTGGATGAACTGCAGAGATCTACAGCTGAGGTGGGAGACTCTGTCCATAGGACAACAATCAGTCGTATATTGCACAAATCTGGCCTTTATGGAAGAGTGGCAAGAAGAAAGCCATTTCTTAAAGATATCCATAAAAAGTGTCGTTTAAAGTTTGCCACAAGCCACCTGGGAGACACACCAAACATGTGGAAGAAGGTGCTCTGGTCAGATGAAACCAAAATGGAACTTTTTGGCAACAATGCAAAACGTTATGTTTGGCGTAAAAGCAACACAGCTAAACACACCATCCCCACTGTCAAACATGGTGGTGGCAGCATCATGGTTTGGGCCTGCTTTTCTTCAGCAGGGACAGGGAAGGAAGATGGTTAAAATTGATGGGAAGATGGATGGAGCCAAATACAGGACCATTCTGGAAGAAAACCTGATGGAGTCTGCAAAAGACCTGAGACTGGGATGGAGATTTGTCTTCCAACAAGACAATAATCCAAAACATAAAGCAAAATCTACAATGGAATGGTTCAAAAATAAACATATCCAGGTGTTAGAATGGCCAAGTCAAAGTCCAGACCTGAGGGGTTTACACTTGGCTCTCAACATTAACCATGCCTTGTAGAAGTGTTTGAATCTAAGACTGGTGGTCCCTTTATCTAGAAATGTGTCTTTTCTGGTCAGAAATGTGATTTTCTGGTTGACCTAGTCAATTACTTTCTGCCCTATGCTTACCTCTGTCAGGAATCTCGCCACTTCACAACCTAAGTATTTCACACTTCTTGGCTCCTACTCTGAGACACTTCATGAATACAGGTCCTGAGCTCAGGTGGGTCTCAGAACCTGCTTAGGTTGCTAGATAGTTTTTTTGTTGTTGTTATGTGCGCCCTACACAGAATGAGAGCAAACTTTATGTGGAACAGGCCTATGACATGTACCAGATTTGACCTCCATTGATGCAAGAGGTGTTTTAACTATGATGGCCATAATCTGATTTGGCAGGAAGTTCTTAAGGCTAGCCTTCTGAGAAAAGGTAACGTTTTTTTACTACGACTTATGTTAATTAAATATTAACTAAATTAAGCAAGTTGACCTTTTTTAGCAAATCTGCACATTTCACATTTTCTTATGTTACAGCCTTATTCTAAAATGTATTAAATTCTATATTTTTTCCTCATCAATCTACACACAATACCCAATAATGACAATGTGAAAACAGTTTTTTTTAAATGTTTGCAAATGTATTAAAAAAAAATAAAAACACATACCGTATTTACTTAAGTATTCATTCCTTTACTAAAAGACTCAAAACTGAGCTCAAGTCCATCCTGTTTCCATTGATCATCCTTGAGATGTTTCTACAACTTGATTGGAGGTCACCTGTGGTAAATTAAATATTTTGGATATGATTTTGGAAAGGCACACACCTGTCTATGCAAGGTCCCAAAGTTGACAGTGCATGTCAGATCGAAAACCAAGCCATGAGGTTGAAGGAATTGTCCGTAGAGCTCCAAGACAGGATTGTGTCGAGGCACAGATCTGGGGAAGGTACTAAAACATTTCTACACCATTGAACGTCCCCAAGAACACAGTGGCCTCCATCATTCTTAAAAGGAAGATGTTTGGAACCACCAAGACCCTTCCTAGAGCTGGTCGCCCGGCCAAACTGAGCAATCAAGGGAGAAGGGCCTTGGTCAGGGAGGTGACCAAGAACCTGATGGTCACTCTGACAGAGCTCCACAGTTCCTTCCAGAAGGACAACCATCTCTGCAGAACTCCACCAATCAGGCCTTTAAGGTAGAGTGGCCAGACGGAAGCCACTCCACAGTAAAAGGCACATTACAGCCCACTTGGAGTTTGCCAAAAGTCACCTAAAGAATCTCAGACCATGAGAAACAAGATTCTCTGGTCTGATGAAAGCAAGATTGAATTCTTTGACCTGAATACCAAGCGTCACGTCTGGAGGAAACCTGGCACTACGGTGAAGCATGGTTATGGCAGCATCATGCTGTGGGGATGTTTTTCAGCGGTAGGGACTGGGAGACTAGTCAGGATTGAGGGGAAGATGAACAGAGCAAAGTACAGAGAGATCCTTGATGAAAACCTGCTCCAGTGTGCTCAGAACCTCGGAATGGGGGTGACGGTTCACCCTCCCAACAGGACAATGATCCTAAGCACACAGCCAAGACAACGCAGGAGTGGCTTCGGGACAAGTCTCTAAATGTCCTTGAGTGGCCCAGCCAGAGCCAATAAGACTTGAGGCTGTAATCACTGCCAAAGGTGCTTCTACAAAGTACTGAGTAAAGGGTCTGAATACTTGTGATGTTTGCGTTTTTTTTTTTTTAAATGTATATGTATACATTTGCAAAAACTTCTAAAACCCTCTTTTTGCTTTGTCATCATTGGGTATTGTGTGTAGATTGATGAGGGGGAAAAAATATTTGAATCCTTTTTAGAATAAGGCTATAACGAAATGTGGAAGAAGTCGAGGGGCTTTTTCCAAATGCTGAATGCACTGTATATCTATTTTTCAATGATTGGTTGAAAATACAATTATCAATATAAAAAAAGTATTCCTTGTAACTATCCAGGATAATAAAGGAAAAGGAGCATTCAGTATCTACATAGATTTGAGTTTATTTTTGAGTCAAACTGGCTTACTTTTTGGCGTAGAAGCCTACTCAATATACTTAGTTTAATCATACTGTAGGACATACGGCTAGTGACTGTTTTAGACCTTCCAGTGCCTTTGTGCTCAGACAGAGTCCCATTGTAAAGCCGTGTGTTATTGTTTGATGGCTGGCTGCCCATGTCTGCATGGTGTGTCCCATTATTCACCTGTCTGTCAGAATGTTCCCCTTGTAGTTGAGCAGTAATATATTCTTATCCCCACTGATGGATATCAGCTTTGGCATGTAATGTGGCGGTTTGTCATTCCCTGCACTGTCTGTGAAAGCCCCATGTGACAGACACGGTTCCTCTTAAAACAGTTTGGGTTGGGATAGCTAAACAAGATAGTTAGTGTTGTCACGCGATGACACTAGTTGTTGACCTAGAGATAGATCTCAAAGAACCATAATCAATCTTGTGCTATAGGTTCTAGCCCTGTATTCATAAAGCGTCTCAGAGCAGGAGTGCTGATCTATGATCAGTTTCAGTGCGGCTTGGCAGGGTCGTGTTTCAGAGGACGCACGGCTCTCGACCTTCGCCTCTCACGAGTAAGTGCTGGAGTTGCAGCGATGGGAGAAGACTACAAATTTTGATATCATGAAAAAGGGGTAAAAGGCTAAACTGATACTAGATCAGCACTTTGTGAATATGGGCCCTATTGCCAGTTAGTGGATCCCTTTAATCAATCATTCTGACATTCATACATGATGGCTGTCAATGTGATGTGATTGTTCACGATTTTTGTCTGACCTTAGAAAATCAGGAATAGCCTACAATTTGTGTCATTCCGTTCTGTAACCTTTTTCACCAGATGTTCTGTTATACCAATCATCAAGTACTGGGGCCCGTTCAGGCGGGTGCAACGTACTGAACATTGCTGTTAAAATGTCATCGAGCTGACTTGATACCATACTCTTAGATGCACGTGTTAGTTATAGATCAATGCATGTCTGTTTTACAGGTACTTAACACAATGTATCTGAACGTTCCACAACATTTTTCCTTATTGAACGCAACCTTGATTTGTTGTGCTGTTGCTCAGTCCTCAGACACAGAGGAGGTGCTGGTGCCAGGCCGCAGGGCGTCGCTGTCCGACCTGGCCGTGGCAGAGGACATCGAGGCCCTCAGCGTCCGGCAGCTCAAGGAGATCCTGGCCCGTAACTTTGTCAACTACAAGGGCTGCTGCGAAAAGTGGGAGCTAATGGAGAGGGTCACCCGCCTCTACCACGACCAGAAGGACCTCCAGAATCATCTGGGTAAAGGAGGTTTTACCTGCAATATTTGTGATAAATGGTTGTTTTCATTACCGGCATCATAGTTGAACTGGGAATCAAACAGGACGTAACTTGGAGGGATCTAGTACGAAACAGAGAGGAATATACCTGAATTTGTCCAATAAATAACTCTTGTTTTTGTTGAAGAAAAACAATTATGTTGGAAAACGGTTTGCACGAATAAATACACCCCAGATAGTAACTTGTTCTGGTTAAGTGTCTGCTAAATTACTCAAATGTAAAGGAGGCACCTATTTGGACTGTTTTCACTTAGCTAGGTTGAAGCCAATTGAATCCTGTGAGATATTTTACACCTGTATGACCACCAACACTTTCCCAATCGATTAGTGAATAACACCTACTGTATGTCTGAACGGCCCATTGGGCAGGATCCTGTGTCTCTAGTGTGAGACAGCTTAATGTACAAGTAGACCCCTGGACAGGAGGCTAGTGTATCGCTAGGCCTTAACGCAAATACTTCTCCCAAATGCTGAGTGCCAAGCAGAGAGACATCGGGTAAATTTTATAGCCTATGACTCGGGCGGGGATTGAACCTTCCAATCTCAGGGCGAACACTCTAACCACAAGGCCACTGAGCTGGTTATGAATTTGTGGATATGGTAGAGGTATACCTTCTAAGTCAGCGAACATCTTGGCCACTCAGATGAACCTGATAATTAAAGGAGAAGTTAGCTTTTTTACAACCAAATCTCTATTTTTGATATAAATTTTATAGAAGGGCCCAGGCACTTTTTGAGATTTCACTTGTTTTTGAGAAACTTACCCCAACCAGCGATTCACTTCCTCACCCTCGCTGTGCAGTACTAGGGGCTCTGAAAAACATGAACAAATGTTCCAATAACACCCAAATACGTCCTTTTAGAAACAGCAACGCAATGATGCAGTTCATTAGATGTCCGTTTTGTGTGACTCAAGCTGTTTCCCCTATCCATCTGTTCCATTTTCCGTGTAGCTTGCTGCTAGAATAGACAGAGAGGTATCACTCGAGTCGCAAATGGAATATAGCATTGCAGATAATGTTCGGAATGACACAATTTTATGTGTACAACATCTAAAGACTTGCATCATTATACTGAGAGATTTTCAGTTTCTAAAAGGACGTATTTGGGTGTTTCTGGAGCTTTTGTTTGTTTTCAGAGCCCCTGTACTGCACAACGAGGATGAAGAAGGGATTTTCTGGTTGGGGTAAGTATGAAAAATGAGTGTCTGGGCCCTTCTATAAAATGCCTTTTGCTTTAAATATAGAGATTGTCCTCTAAATTTAAACAATGTACTCAAACAAGGGAATATGGTGAGACCCTATTACAATTCAATAATGGAGGTCTGGTATGAGACTGCGTTTGGGGATGTCACATAAGACATTCAGTACATACAGTCCCCGCCACAGTGAATGA
Source organism: Oncorhynchus mykiss (assembly GCF_013265735.2). NCBI lineage: Eukaryota > Metazoa > Chordata > Actinopteri > Salmoniformes > Salmonidae > Oncorhynchus > Oncorhynchus mykiss. Next base: position 41,175,035 of record NC_048579.1, on the reverse strand, counting down.
ATGTCAATAACATTTGCTGAATCCCTAACCAGTGTCGTCCCTTAGTCCTCGATTTGCTCGTTCACGCACGCCTCCGCCATATTCACAGGTGTCCCAAAACTGAGGGAAAATTTAGGGGGTAGGGGCTAATTATATTACATATATAATTATTAGACCCTCCGATACCCACTTCAACCGAGGCAGCAACACTGCAGGCACCATGGCGAAGTGCTATCCCAACCCGCACAGCAATATATTTGAGGTTTTCACAACTTCATAAAAAGTCATGGAAAGGCATCTAATGATATGGCTAATGATATGTCTGATTTCAAGGCTTGACACATGCAACAAATGAAATACCTCTCGAATGAAATGTTTTACTGTTACTAAGGTTCACATCTAGTAAAACAACTGGTAATTTCTTAATTTTAATATCTTGCTTATTACATTTTTAAAAATGAATTGCATCATTCAAGGACATTTTTAACATGCTTTTTTTCCTTTTTCCCCTCCAGTTTCAAGTACAAACGACGGCACAGGTGAGTTTCTTTTCTCTCCGTGCTTCATGCAATACAAAGCTCCCCAATGATCAGCTATAGGTATTATAGCTCTCTCTGGTTAAGCTAATATTTAATGAGGTGTGTGTGTGTAATGGTGTTTTGTCCCTTGTTTCTTTCTCCCAGACCCCAGCGGTACCCCTGGCCAGGAGGAGAACCTGTGTAAGATCTGCATGGACTCTCCCATTGACTGTGTCCTGCTGGAGTGTGGCCACATGGTCACCTGCACCAAGTGTGGCAAGCGGATGAACGAGTGCCCCGTCTGCAGGCAGTATGTGGTGCGGGCCGTTCACGTCTTTAGATCCTGAGACCCAAGCCTTGGGAACCCCACCCCCACCTCCTGTAAAAAACAAGGGACTTCCTTCTTGTGGCCTTACCACCCATAGACTAGACGAGGGGTATTAAACTCTTACCCTATGGGGTCCGGAGCCAGCTGGTTTTCTGTTCTACCTGATACTTAATTGCACCTACCTGGTATCCAAGGTCTAAATCAGTCTGAGATTTAGAGGGGAACCATTTAAAAAAGCAGTGGAACTGGCTTTGAGATCCAGAGGTGAGTTTAAGGGGACTAGACTAACCACCTCTCCCTCCAGATCTCCACTGCTCAGATGGTCCTTGAGACCCTGAGTAGTGGTTCCTCCTGTTGGAGGGACGAACAGGTGAGGTGAACCTCATTATCCCTTTGATAAACCACACAAACCCAATGACTGGACATGGGCACTTCCTACTGTTATTGACTGGACTTCTATAGCTCATATCTCCAAGCTGATAAGGATATGTCTTATTATTAGAATAAGAGAGCGCCTGTATTAAACAGGCAATACCATATTTATTTATTTTTCCTTTGGCGACCTGCATATAAACACAAAAATTCCAAAGATTTTGCTGAGTTACAGTTCATATAAATAAATTGGTCTACTGAAATAAATTCATTGGGCCCTAAACCATAGATTTCAAATTACTGGGAAGGGGCGCCGCCATGGGTTGGCATAGGCCCACCCGATGGAGAGCAAGGCCCAGCCAATCAGAATGAGTTTGTCCCCATCAAGGGCTTTATTACAGACAGAAATACTCCTCAAATGTTAGTGGCCTTTTATTGTCCCCAGCACAAGGTGCGCCTGTGTATTGATCATGCTGTATAATCAGCTTCTTGATATGCCACACCTGTCAGGTGGATGGATTAGTTTGAAAAAGGCAAAAATGCTCACCCTCAGGGATGTAAACAAATTTATGCACACACTTTGAGAGAACATTTCTGGGATCTTTTAATCAGCTCATGAAACATGGGACCAACACGAAACATGTTGCGCTTATATTTTTGTTCAGTGTATATATAAGCCCCAAGTGCTCTTAATAATGGATTAGATTGATGTAACTGTTAAGAGTTGAACCCCAGTAAAAGGGAAAGCATTTACATTAGTGGTTGAGCTGAGAACACATCCATAGGATTTCCCTATGTGTCTTGTCGTTACTCTGCGCTTAGCAAAGCAGGAACCCCCTGTGGTGGTATAGTGTAAAAGCCAACCCATAGACACTGCATACATTGTTTATCAATGAAGCAAAGCTGGCAGATGTTCACTCAATCCCTCTGCTGTAGAATCTGGTGGACACGCAGTTTTAGTGCTTACGTTTTACCCTGGTCCCAGATCTGTTTGCTGTATAGCCAACTCCTATGGTTATTGTCACGTCAAACCGAGAGTTCCCTGAAGGAGAGGCCCTTTTCCCACTGCAAACGGCACTATCTGCCATACTTTGTAGAAAGACACTACGGGGGCCGTACACCAACACACCACAAGGAGAGATGACCGCGAAGGTGACGAGGGACAGAGAGGTCCTGACCAGCGCAACAAACCACAAAGGCAGAACTACTACCAGAGGCTTCCGACCAAGGGTTTTGCATGACATCGACCATAGGACCTGCATGGTTATACAGCACAAACCGATCTGGGGACCAGGCTACTTATGCTGACAGTGGAAGAGGATCAGTGGTCCTTCACTATTCCAACTATATACAAGTGCTTTATCCTTCCAATACTCAACTGCTCATTGTATTTTTCAGCATCAACATTGACCAAAGGCCTTTACACTTGCTATTGTATTTGTATTTTTTTTAATAAACCAAAATAAACCATGTCAGAATAGCCTGGTGTTCAGCTAAATCTAGTCGTGCATAAGCATATAATTCACTAGTTGTGCACTATATGCATTGTCATGACACACATACATAAAAGATGAGTTGTCGAAAGCACAAGCAGATCTTTGGCATTGCCCAAGATGAAAGTTAAAACTCTTAAAGACATATCATCCGTTTGGCTAGCCAAGTACCTTAACTCCACAATGAGACTATCGTTTTTTAAACTAACCTCCGACTCTTTTGAGTTGCTATGAGGTCGATAATTTTTAAAATCATTAAACCCTTACCGTGTACCTATGTTTGTCCTCTGTTGCATGCCTTTCATTGTTTGCTGAATACTTTTTAATAAAACCAAATACAACAACTGACTTTCCTTTTTGAGATTCAATTGGCACATGCGTCATCACGCTGAGTTGCCATCTTAGAGCAACAGCAATGTGGAAACAGTCGGTGGTTGAATTTGATTAACGTTTTATAAAAAATGTACACAAAGGGATTTACACAAAGGCATGTAACAACAGACAAACATGTACATGGTAAGAGGTTAAATAATTGAAAAAAAAATTGAAGTATCAACTGCATAGTAGGAGGTTCATTTAAACTAGTCTGCGCTCAACTGGATGAAATCATTGTGGAGTTGAGGAACTTGGCAACCGTATGGCATGAGTCTAAAGGCTCAACAATGGCGAAAGTATCTTGAACAATCCATTGTCCATTATCAGCTATAGGTAGTATAACTCTCCGATTAATGACAGGTAGTTGAGTGTTTTTGCATACTCCGGTGCTAAACCTCCAGTGCCTCCCATCCCAGCTGAACATAATGAAAGATTGTTTGACTCTTAATAAGTGGCCTTCAAAAACCAGCACCTTTACTCATGACAGTGAGCACACACTGTACTTTAGAAAATAATGCAGCTTTGTGAAATCGTGTGCTTGCTCGGTTAGATGGAAAATGTGTATTGTCGAGATGATAGAGCTGTGTACATTGCACTCAGCTACATTTAAAAAATGTAGCTTTGTATTGAATAAGTAAGGAGTCTGGAATTGAGATGGCGCCCTTGTGTCCCAAATTCTACCCTATCCCCCATATAGTGCACTATATAGGGGATAGGGTGCCATTTGGGACACCTGCATTGTATGATGAAAGGAAGTGTACTTGACGTATTTTTCTTTCTGATAAATGAGGCGTTTTAATATATATTTACTTGACCATTGTTAGATTTTTAGGTTTAGATTATATTTCTAGCGACTGCAAAATAAAGAATTTATAAATACCATTGAAATTATGGACCTTGAATTTACCAATGTGACTGTTGTCTTTATTTTCCACCAGATCTCTTAACAGCATTTTAGCCAAACAGTCTATTTTCTAAACTGCTTAGATACATCTCTGAAAGACTCTTAAGTATAAAAACTACCTAATACGTTTGTGTGCATTATTCTGACATTTTTTCTGATAAAAACATTTCCACATTGTCTTCATGTGAGGCCTATTATTTATCCAGAGAGTTTCACAGTAGATTCAATTATGAATAGTGGTAACTGGTTTATCCAGTCTGATGGCTAGGGGTGTGGTGTGCGCATGTTAGGTAAGATGGAATCCCAGGAATTCACCTCACTTAAAGGGAACATCTTAAATTCCTATAATGATCTTGACTATAATGTAGTGCTCTTTGAGAGGGTGGAGCAGGTTGCTGGATGCCCCATAAGCAGTCCATCAGGTATTTCAATGGACTTGACTTGGATAAGTTATTCAGTCCCAGTGTTTCACAGTTTGAACTATGCTTTTTTTCTGGGAATGCATTCAAACTTAGATTTAGCGTTTTTATATTTGAATATACAATTGATTATTACAGATCTCAAGTACGTCATGCACATTATTATGCCCCTCAAGGACATGCCAGAGTAACCATACATCATTTGAAGTACTTGTATTTTGTTTGATTTGACAGACAGCGACTGGTTTCATTTTCACTCATTCAAACAGTAATGCATTTTCAACACAAAATGTAACACTCAATTTGGTCTTAACGACAAATAATTTTGTGGACAGAGGGACAAATACTAAACTTTCAATTTGCAATGAATGCAAGGTTACAGTGAGTGAACCACATCCTGGTACATTGAGGGAATTTTAGACTGTAGTCCCACTTTATGGTATCAATGATTTACATTTTAGTCATTTGGTATAAAACGTCTGTTTTGTAGATTTGTGAACATATCAAAATACTTAAACTTACATGCAAAATACCTGCTGTTAACTTTTAAATGATTGGAATGAATTATCCAAAGAGAGTATAAAGTATAAAGATTTTCCAGCATATCCTTACTAACAGTTAGTGCATTCATCTTAAGGTAGCTAGGTGAGAGAACCACATATCACAATCATAGTAAGTAAAGCTTTTCCTCAGCAAAGTCAGTGCCAGTAAGACAAAACAAGTATGACTGTTAGTGCAGGAAAGGCAAGGGTGTAAGTGTTTTTGTTTGTTTTTTTGGGAGGGGAGGTGCTTTAGGATCCCCATTATTTTGTTAGGATCACCATTAGCTGATGCCAATGGCGACAGCTAGACTTACTGGGATCCGATAACAAATAGTATATTACAGACAAAAGACTTTACAATTCACAAACATTTAAAAAGCATTAACCTGCGTGCGTGTACATACATTTCAGTACATACACACAAAAAAGTAGGTCACATGGGGGAGAGGCGTTGTGCCATGAGGTGTTGCTTTGTTTTTAAACCAGGTTTGCTGTTCACTTGCGCTATATGAGATGGAAGGGAGTTCCACATGGCTCTGTATAATACTGTACATTTCCTTGAATTTGTTCTGGACCTGGGGACTGTGAAAAGACCACTGGTGGCATGTCTGGTGGGGTAAGTGTGTGTTTCAGTGCTGTGTGTAAGTTGACTATGCAAACAATTTGGAATTTAACATTGTTTCTTATAAAAGATGTGATACAGTCAGTCTTTCCTCAACTCTTAGCCAAGAGAGACTGACATGCATAGTATCGACATTAGCCCTCTGACTACAATGAAGACCAAAAACAGGCCACTCTGTTCTGGGCCAGCTGCAGCTTAACTAGGTCCTTCTTTGCAGCACTTCACCATATGAATGGACACTTATCCCAAGAAATGTAACATTTAAACTAGAGCCTGCAGGACTTGGAGTGGAGTGTGGTGAAAAAAAAAGCTCATTATTTCTTTATCACAGATAGACCTCCTCATCTTCACAACCATTGAATCAATATGTTTTGACCAGGTAACACCAAGTAATTTAGTTTCCTCAACTTGCTCAACAGCCACACCATTTATTACCAGATTTAGCTGTGGTCTAGAATTTAGGGGATGATTTGTACCAAATACAATGCTCTTAGGTTTAGAGATGTTCAACACCAGTTTATTACTGGCCACCCGTTCTAAAACTCACTGCAACTCTTTGTTAAGGTTTTCAATGATTTCACTAGCTGTGGTTGCTGATGCGTGCGTATAGGGTTGAATCATCAGCATGCATGGACACACAGGCTTTGTTTAATGCCAGTTGCAGGTCATTGGTAAAAATAGAAAATAGTAAAGGGCAAAGTCAACTGCACTGCGGAACATTAGAAAAGCTTCCATTAAGGAAAACCTTCTGTATTCTATTAGATAGATAGCTCTGAATCAATGATATGGCAGAGGTTGAAAAGCCAGAACACATACGTTTTTTCAACAACAGGTTACAGTCAATAATATCAAAGGCTGCACTGAAATCAAATCAAATCCAATCAATCAATCAAATGTTTTTATAAAGCCCTTTTTACAAACAGCAAGCAATTGAGATGTAGAAGCACGGTGGCTAGGAAAAACTCCCTAGAAAGGCCGGAACCTAGGAAGAAACCTAGAGAAGAACCAGGTTCTGAGGTGTGGCCAGTCCTCTTCTGGCTGAACCGGGTGGAGATTATCACAGTACGTGGCCAAGATGTTCAAACGTTCATAGATGACCAGCAGGGTCAGATAATAATAATCACAGTGGCTGTAGAGGGTGCAACAGGTCAGCACCTCTGGAGTAAATGTCAGTTGGCTTTTCATAGCCAAACATTCAGAGACAGCAGGTCTGGAACAAGGTAGCACGTCCGGTGAACAGGTCAGGGTTCCATAGCTGCAGACAGAACAGTTGAAACTGGAGCAGCAGCACGACCAGGTGGACTGGGGATGCAAGGAGTAGTCCTGAGGCATGGTCCTAGGGCTTAGGTCCTCTGAGAGAGAGAGAGAGAAAGAGAGAGAGAGAGAGAGAGAGAAAGAAAGAAAGAGAGAGCGAGAGAAATAGAGGGAGCATATCTAAATTCACACAGGACACCGGATAAGACAGGAGAAATACTCCAGATATAACAAACTGACTGTTAGGAATATTATGATTAAATGACTGAACAATATTCTAATTTTAAATGGAACTGTAACTAAGTAAACTTATACTCTGTTTTATTATATCTGATTAATAATATGAGTTCATAAGAAGGGATTGTGTGACACGGACAAGGAGTAATTAAAGTTAATGAACACCATTCCAACTAGGCAGAAAGGAATGAGTTGTGGATTAAGTAAGCAGATAAGGTAGTTAACCTATGGTTGAACCGACGAAACTGAGCTCTGGGGTGTTTTAGATAAGACAGTGAGTGCATTCCTAGGTTTTCTGAAGGCGACAGAGAAGGTGACGGAATCGAACCGGCATTGCTTTTCCCAGTCTACAAGACGATGGTAAATAGTCTTTATTCTCGAATTTGGGAGGAATTATTTAAGGTATTTTTGATTGAATGTTCTAAAGGAGCTTGGAATTAATCAATGATAGGTGCTTGAATATTCTAAACAAATACAATGGGTTTCTACTTTGTGTTTTAACCAAGATCCATAGGAAGGAAGGAATACAGGTCTGAAATTACCTGTGGTATGGTGCACTACCGTAAATAAAAGAGAACTTAATAAATCCTGGTTTTGCAAGCCGAAGGGTTATTAAGGGTGGGATATAGTAAGTTTTGTTAGGACGGTCGTTCTGTAAAAATAGGATAGCCATTAATTCAAAAGACATACCTAAATAAAGTTAACCTAAGTAGTCTATCTGTATATGGGAAGTAGTCTGACTATGAAAAGTAGCTGATAGATATATTAAAATAGGTGAGGATAAATTAGGCTTGGTGAGAAGGCAGGGTAATTCTAGGCGAACGTAATAACTGTACCTATTCAATTACTCAAGTAAATAATACCCAAAGGAGGTGGAGAGGGAAACCTAGTCTAGAGAAGTGAGATATGAGATATTAACGTTGACAGTCCCAAGGAACAATAGTTTATAATGAGCTTATAATTGTATACGGGTGAAATTTAATGTCCGATCAAAAGTCAAAGCTATAGAGGAAGTTTCCAGAAAGGTGAAATAAATATAGAAACCCATACACATTGATTATCATTAAAGAGACACACACAGTCAGACAGGAGAGCAACTAAAGTAACTGTGTAACGGTAAATACACACACATAGAAGGTAAAACGTAGAAAGGCATAGATAAGTGATTAAATACCATAGCTACTAGTAATCTTCAAAGGAGGTCCCGGAACTAATGGGAGACGACCGATATATGGAACAGAGAGACCAAAGAAACATTGATTTCGGTTTAAAATGGAGAAAGAAATATGATTTTGATGGCCGTCTAAATGTAGAAAAGCTGGAATCACTTATAAAACAGATACATAAGGAATGTGGATTTAAAAAAAAAAAAGCAGAATAAACAGGGGTTATACACAGCCAGAGTTTGGCTTTCAGAAGCAAAAAAGAGAGTTGAGGGTGAAAATAGGACGAAACCCAAAAAGAGCCAAGATGCGTTGCCCTCCGCTCCCGCAGATGAAAAAGTTAGCCAATTGGGCGGGGGTGAGGGTAACAAACTATATCCTTCCCAAGTATACCAAGAATACAGAGGTAATCTTATCGATGAAATAGAGGTTGTGAGAATACGGCTGCAGGAGCTACCTGCAATATCACCACCCATATATGTGAAGCCTGCTGAAGCTGAGGGAGAGATAATAGAGGTAGAAAAAGGAAAAAAGTCGAGAAAAGTGGATAGGGTGAGTCAAAAGAAAAATATTAAATGTTTTAATTGTAATGAAACTTGGACATTTTGCCCGGGAGTGTAACACTCCCTGCACACGTCACCACGAAGATTGTAATTTAATTAACTGAGGGGAAGATCAGAGGTGACAATCGTGGGGAAAAAGGGGTCAGATACAAAGAGAGCGAGATTAATGAGAATCCTCGCTGAGGAAAAGTTTGGGCTTTTAAATTAGGGCTATTTTCTGTTGTCCCAATTTCGGAGTTACGAATACAGAGAACTGTAAAATGGGTATATTTGCGGAGAATCTTAGACATTTACATAGCGTTGGTGGTATAGTGGTGAGCATAGCGGCCTTCCAAGCAGGGTTTGGTTCCCAGCCAAGGCTTTAACTATAATAATCTGAGTTTTTGATTGGAATTGAACTGTTTGTTAGTATTGCCTAGAAAGTTATAGTGATTAGTGTTTGTATAAGATATAAACTGAACGTTTTAATAGCTTGTTTAGTTCAAATTGATAGACTAATTCATGGAACTAAAAATAATAACGAAGCTAATTTTGATGCAAGACGATGTCTGTTCACTAAATTATCTGTTTGAATAATGTATTGGGAATAGAGTCGTAATTAAAAATGCTGAATCAAAGACGAGACAGTTACTTAAATCTAATGAATTCTAAATAATAATGGAGACAATTACGATAGATTTGTTCCCATCAAAATGTTCTTAGAAATTTAGCGAATTGAGAGATGAGAGATGTTGATTGATGTTGTAAATTCTAATTCAAGATTCAACAGATGTGATAAATTAGGTTGGTTTATCGAACCCCTACTACTGAGTGGTGAAGTGTAAGTGGTCAAGAGTAAATGTTCAAGTATGATCAGTCAGGTGTGAGTGGTCAAGTGATAGTGATCAGCCAAGGTGTGAGTGCTTACCTTCATGCGGCTGTAGACGCTGCTGACCGGGGTGATCTTGAGGCCGTGGTGAGCCCCGATGCTTCCACACAACCCACAGATGACCATCTTGTCCTCCTCACAGTAGAGGATCAGGGGGTTTTTGTGCTTGGGGTATGTCTCTGGCTGAGCCCTCTTTTGCCCACTCATCTCCTGCAGCACATCCACGATCCTGGCCAGGCTAACATTGGATGGAGGGCTGTTCCCATCCACGGCACAGCGGCACTCTTGCAGTTGGCCCTTGGGGTCCATGGTCATAGAACGCACACAGCACCAGCAGTAGGAGTAGCCGCACTGTAACATCAGAGGCTCGGCAAAGACATCCAGACACCTCAGCTGGTACTCCAGGGAAAGAAGGCTCTCTCTACCGTCCATCGGTACCAATAAAGAACAGAAAGAAGGCAAGAAACTCTGTCACCTGATACATCTCAAATTATCTTCAACCTATGAAGTTTCAATGAATTGAACATGGACCGACCCTTCACAGTAGGCTCTCCTTGAGATTAGAGAAACTGTCCTCAGCCTCTCAAGCGTCTACCGTACTGGGAGATAAGAGCTGATATTATCCTGCTCTGGTGCCAGTGAGGTCAACCATGTGAACACACAGATGCCTCTACACTCGCACACACACACACACAAACAGACAGAAACGTACACAGAGACACATGATAACGTACACATGCACATACATGCACACCCAGACTTGCACGCATGCACACATGCACTCACACACACACAGTTATGGGTCACCTTGAGGCCCAGTTTCTCACAGCTCCCCCTGCTGCTAAGTGTAGACCACTTCACTTTAAGAAGCTGATTGCCCAGAGACATGGCCACTCTGAAGTCAAACACACTAAACATCATGCCTGGAATAAGGGAGAGGCATTAAAGTAATTTAGGGCTCGATTCAATCTGTATCGCTGAAGTTCAGAGCTATAACACCATTTCATTTCCGATTGAGCTGCCATATGCAGCGTTTCCCTTGAATGCAGTCTCTGCTAACTCAGGAACATTGCCTTTAAATGTCTATTGCGCTGAATCGCAGCTCTTCGGCTCTACAGATTGAATGGAGCCCTTAGATATTCTAGGAAGAAATGAACTGAAATGATGTCAAAGGAACTCATGTATTTGGTTAATTTAACATAAAATGTGAATGATAATACTAAAGATGATCTGGTCTTGGCTTTTAGACTGCTCTTTGGGGTGATCCCAACCCGAGGAATTCCTCAGATAATTATCCTTATCAATGCCCAGCTATTCTTGAAAATAGAGACCAATCAAAAGTATTCCAATGAGAGACAATTGAAAAAATGACACTGAACAAATATAAAAACAATTTCAAAGATTTTACAGTTAAAATACAGTAAGGAAATTGAAATAAATTCATTAGGACCTAATCTATGGATTTCACATGACTGGGAATAAAGATGCATCTGTTGGTAACAGTAAAAAAGGGGCATGGATCAAAAAACCAGTCAGCATCAGGTGTGACCATAATTTGCCTCATGAGGCGCTGCACATCTCCTTCACATAGAGTTGATCAGGCTGTTGGTTGTGGCCTGTGGAATGTTGTCCCAATCTTCTTCAATGGCTGTGCGAAGTTGCTAGATAATGTTGAGAACTGGAACACGCAGTCGATTCAGAACATCCCAAATATGCTCAATTATCGGCATGTCTGGTGAGTATGCATGCCATCGAAGAACTGGGACATTTTCAGCTTCCAGGAATTGTGTGCAGATCCTTGCGACATGGGGCCGTGCATTATCATGCTGAAACATGAGGTAATGGCGGCGGATGAATGGCACGACCTTGAGCCTCAGGATCTCGTCATGGTATCTCAAATTGCAATCAATAAAATGCAACTGTGTTCATTTTCCGTAGATTATGCCTGCCCATACCATAACCCCACCACCACCATAGGGCACTCTGTTCACGCAGATGAACTTCCCTGAGACGGTTTCTGACAGTTTGCGCAGAAATTCTTTGGTTGTGCAAACTCAGTTTCATCAGCTGTTCTCAAACAATCCCGCAGGTGAAGAAGCAGGATGTGAAGGTCCTAGTACCTTGTACCTCTCTAAAACAATATTGAAGGGAGCTTATGGTATAAAAATACAAATCTGGCAACAACTTTGGTGGACATTCCTGAAGTCAGCATGCCAATTGCGCACTCCCTCAAAACTTGATACATCTGTGGCATTGTGTTGTGTGACAAAACTGCACATTTTAGAGTGGCCGTTTATTTTCCCCAGTACAAGGTGCACCTGTGTCATGATCATGCTGTATAATCAACGTATTGTATTGGCAAAGGAGAAATGCTCACTAAAAGGGGTGTAAACAAATTTGTGCACAACATTTTAGAGAAATAAGCTTTTTGTGCATATGGAACATTTCTGGGATCTTTTATTTCAGCTCATGAAACATGGGACCAACACTTTAAATGTTGCTTTTATATTTTGTTCAGTTATATATATATATATATATATAAAACTGTACACAGTATATACACCTGTTCCAGGTACATGGAGAGAGAAAAAAAACATTGGTAAAAGATCCCAGAATCCTAGTGTTCTTGCAGGCCCAGTCTCCAAGATCAAATCAAACTTTATTTGACACGTGCTCAAAATACAGTGTAGACCTTACCATGAAATGCTTACTTACAAGCCCTTAACCAACAGTGCAGTTCAACAAGAGTTAAGAAAATATTTACCAAATATATTTTTTAAATAAAAAGTAACACAATAACGAGGCTATATACATACGGGGGTACAGGTACCGAGTCAGTGTTCAGGGGTACAGGTTAGTTGAGGGAATTTGTAAATGTAGGTAGGGGTGAAGTGACTATGCATAGATAATAAATATTGAGTAGCAGCAGTGTACAAAACAAATGGGGGGAGTCAAATGTTAAGGAGCCTTTTGGTCCTAGACTTGGCACTCCGGAACCGCTTGCCATGTGGTAGCAGAGAAAACAGTCGGACTTGGGTGACTGGAGTCTTTGACAATTTATTGGCTTTCCTATGACATAGCCTATTACAGTTGAATTCGGAAGTTTACATACACTTAGGTTGGAGTCATTAAAACTTGTTTTTTAACCACTCCACAAATGTCTTGCTAACAAACTATAGTTTTGGCAAGTCGGTTAGGACATCAAAGAGGCACTGAAGGTAGGCCTTGAAAGACATCCACAGGTACACCTCCAATTGACTCAAATTATGTCAATTAGCCTATCAGAAGCTTCTAAAGCCATGACATTTTCTGGAATTTTCCAAGCTGTTTAAAGGCACAGTATGTAAACTTCTGACCCACTGGAATTGTGATACAGTGAATTATAAGTGAAATAATCTGTCTGTAAACCTTGTGTCATGCACAAGGTAGATGCCCTAACCGACTTGCCAAAACTAAAGTTTGATAATTAACAAGACATTTGTGGAGTGGTTGAAAAATGAGTTTTAATGACTCCAACCTAAGTCTATGTAATCTTCCGACTTCAACTATAGCTATGTAATGTCATGCCACTCCACAGTACAGACAACAGTTAGAATTCAGCCTACATGAGCGTTCCCCAACCGATAACCTTGCTCTTCCCAATTGCATAGGCTCAGGAGAATCCAACTCACCCGTTGTTCGTTGATAATTTACGAGGGAGCTCGGGTGGCTTTGGATCCTCTTGGGAAAACTGCCTTTCGTGAACTTCTGGATTCCTCCGAAGGTGAGCAAGCCATAGCGGGTGAACGAGTGTGCCCGAGGCGACCTCCTCTCACTCCTGCGTTCCCTTAAGTGTCCATCAATTTTAATGGTTAGGGTGATGAGGGAGTCGAGATCCACCAGCAATTCCCGAGCAGATAGCTCATCTTTTACCACCTCAGATAATCCGTGAAGAAAGGTATCCAAGACAGACTTCCCAACAGCCCCCTTCCCAACATTAGCGTAATAATATACGCTATCTTCGATCGGTCTGAAGGGAACGAAGATGGCTGTAGCTCAAAAATAAGCAAGCACTGAGAAAGAAAGTCCCTACAGATACCAGGATCTCCAGAATATCGCTCCGGAGGTGGTAAGCAGGGTTCTCAGGAACCGGGGTAGGCTAGACAAACTCACCACTAAAAGGAAAAAAATGTACCAGGAGGTTGGGGTCTCTCAGGGATGGCAGACAGCCTATGGGTTAACTCCTTAATAAGCTCCATAGTAGTCGTAAACCCTTGGTCGTGGCGTTCTGTCAGAGAACGAAGCCCTTCCAGAAGGTCCTGTAACAGATCATCATGTCTCCCAATGGTGGATCCCTGCAGGGAGACAGCGTGGCGAAGCTGGTCCAAGTCTGCTGGGTCTGTCATGGCCAGTTCGTACTATTGTGACACAAGGCGAGACCCAGATGCAGACACAGGAGGCAGATGGTTGGAGTCTATAATGTTTAATAATCCAAAAAGGGGTAGGCAAGAGAATGGTCATGGACAGGAAAAAGGTCAAAACCAGATCAGAGTCCAGGAGGTACAGAGTGGCAGACAGGCTCTAGGTCAAGGCAGTCAGAATGGTCAGGCAGACGGGTACAGAGTCCAGAAACAGGCAAGGGCCAAAACCGGGAGGACTAGAAAAAGGAGAATGGGAAAAAAAACGCTGGTTGACTTGGAAGATACAAGACGAACTGGCAGAGAGACAGGAAACACGGGGATAAATACAGTGGGGAAAACAAGCAACACCTGGAGGGGGTGGAGACAATAACAAGGACAGGTGAAACAGATCAGGGTGTGACAGTGTCATCGGGGTTAGGAGAGGGTTTGGCTGGCCGGGATGTCCTTGGTTTCTCTCCCTCTAAAAGCATAAATAAATATTATTTTGGCCTTTATTCAGATTACTATCGCTCACTTTTCTTTTTTTGAAAACAAAATAATCTCAAAAATATTGTTATATATAGCCTACCCACTGTGGTCAACTATTTCAGCACCCAATCGTGCTGCTCTGAGACAAGAATGGATAAACGAAAATGTTCAATTATATTCCATTACATTCTTAAGATATACAGTTGAAGTCAGAAGTTTACATACACTTAGGCTGGAGTCATTAAAACTCGTTTTTCAACCACTCCACAAATGTCTTGTTAACAAACTATACTTTTGGCAAGTCGGTTAGAATGTCTACTTTATGCATGACACAAGTAATTTTCCAACAATTGTTTACAGACAGATTATTTCACTTACAATTCCCTGTATCACAATTCCAGTGGGTCAGAAGTTTACATACACTAAGTTGACTGTGCCTTTAAACAGCATGGAACATTCCAGAACATTATGTCATGGCTTTAGAAGCTTCTGATTGAGCTTCTGGCTAATTGATATCATTTGAGTCAATTGGAGGTGTACCTGTGGATATATTTCAAGGCCTACCTTCAGGCTCAGTGCCTCTTTGCTTGACATCATGGGAAAATCAAAAGAAATCAGCCAAGACCTCAGACCTCAAAAAAGAAAATGTAGACCTCCACAAGTCTGGTTCAACCTTGGGAGAAATTTCCAAACTCCTGAAGGTGCCACGTCCATCTGTATAAACAATAGTATGCAAGTATAAACACCATGGGACCACGCAGTCGTCATACCGCTCAGGAAGGAGACATGTTCTGTCTCCTAGAGATGAATGTGCTTTGGTGCGAAAAGTGGGAACCAATCCCAGAACAACAGCAAAGGACCTTGTGAAGATGCTGGAGGAAACAGGTACAAAATTATCTTTATCCACAGTTAAACGAGTCCAACAGCGACATAACTTGAAAGGCCGCTCAGCAAGGAAGAAGCCACTGCTCCAAAACCACCATAGAAAAGCCAGACTATGTTTTGCAACTTCACTTGGGGACAAAGATCGTACTTTTTGGAGAAATGTCCTCTGGTCTGATGAAACAAAAATAGAACTGTTTGGCCATAATGACCATCGTTATGTTTGGAGGAAAAAGGGGGAGGCTTGCAAGCTGAAGAACACCAACCCAACCGTGAGACACGGGGGTGGCAGTATCATGTTGTGGGGGTGCTTTGCTGCAGTTGGGACTGGTGCACTTCACAAAATAGATGACATCATGAGGAAAGAAAATGATGTGGATATTTTGAAGCAACAACTCAAGACACCAGTCAGGAAGTTAAAGCTTGGTAGCAAATGGGACTTCCAAATGGACAATGACCCCAAGCGTACTTCCAAAGTTGTGGCAAAATGGCTTAAGGACAACAAAGTCAAGATATTGGAGTGGCCATCACAAAGCCCTGACCTCAATCCTATAGAAAATTTGTGGGCAGAACTGAAAAAGCATGTACAAAGAAAAAAGGCCTACAAACCTGACTCAGTTACACCAGCTCTGTCAGGAGGAATGGGCAAAAATTCACCCAATTTATTGTGGTAAGCTTTTGGAAGGCTACCTGAAACGTTTGACCCAAGTTAAACAATTTAAAGGCAATGCTACCAAATACTAATTGAATGTATGTAAACTTTGGACCCACTGGGAATGTGATGAAATAAATAAAAGCTGAAATAAATATTTCTCTCTACTATTATTCTGACATTTCAAATTCTTAAAATAAAGTGGTGATCCTAACTGACCTAAAACAGGGATTTTTTTTTACTAGGATTAAATGTCAGGAATTGTGAAAAACTGAGTTTAAATGTATTTGGCTAAGGTGCATGTAAACTTCCGACTTCAACTGTATGTGTTAACTGAATATAAGCAAGTTATGTCTGCTAAATAATCAAATTGATGGCACAGTTTAGCCTCGGCACATACATAAAGCTGACTGACTCATTCATGGCTTTTTGATCAAAATAAGTACCAACATTATTTCTGATAGTCTCTAATAAAGAAATATTTTGGTTATCCTGACCTGGACACCATGTACAGTATTATAATAGCCCATCATGGGCTATTAGCAGGACAATATACCTTTACCAACACCTCTCTGTATTTTGATACTTTGTGCAAAGCAATTGATCAGAATTAAAAACTTTGGCTGGGGCATCCCGTTGCTACAGATGCTGGTTTGATACCTGTGCCGACAGCCACCGGGAGACCCATATGAAATTATTTTACATATATCTATAAATATTATTTTGGCTTTTATTCAGATTACAAACTGCGTTGCTACAGATGCTTGTTCGATACCTGTGCCGGCCGCCACCGGGAAACCCATGAGGCAGCTTTTGGTTTCTCTCCTTCTAAAAACAGAAATAAATAATTATAAATAACAAACTGACTTTATTTACAAATTTGTGAGAATGTCTCACCCCATGTTCAAGAATGGCCTTTTTCCTCGCTCACTCTAGGTTAAATTAAAACGAAAACATCTCCAAAATATCGTTATTTTTTAATCAAAGAGATTATTATTATTATTAATTTAGAATGATATAAAAGCCCCTTAGATATTTTCACATATCAGATTTGCCCTAACGAAAAATGTCCCTTAGATTAATTTAGAATCCTCCAATCCTCTTATGCTCTTAGTACTGTAGCCTACTCCCGACCACCACATTGTACAGAGTCATATTTTCCTTTCCATCCTAACGGAAACCCTGAGGGTTTCGCTTTTTGTTTTTCTTGGAATAGAAACCCCATAATATTAATCAAAATAATTAAGCTATATTTCTTCAAATCAATCCCATATACTATGTTCTTACAAAAAAGTTTTAAATTCTCTAGTAATGCCAATATTGAAGACTATCAAATGCTTCTCAAAGATGCCCTCTGGTGGTCAAACTAGCTTTAACTAGCATTAATGATAAAAATGTCTGACAATTAAATAACGTGCCATAGAATTCTGCAGCAGCACGGAAGGTGTGTTTGCAGTATGATACAACTTTTAAAGGAGAAACCAGTGTAGTTTGTTTAAGGGCATAACGGGATTTCTTATAAGCATCCGGATTAGTGTCTCGCTCCTTGAAAGCGGCAGCTCTAGCCTTTAGCTCGATGCGGATGTTACCTGTTTGGGATATGTACATACTGTCACTGTGGAGACAACGTCGTCGATGCACTTGTTGATGAAGCCGATGATTGAGGTTGTATACTCCTTAATGCCATTGGATGAATCCCGGAACATATTCCAGTCTGTGCTAGCAAAACAGTCCTGTAGCGTAGCATCCAGGTCATCTGACCACTTCCGTATAGAGTGAGTCACTGGTACTTCCTGATTTAGTTTTTGCTTGTAAGCAGGAATCAGGATATAATTATGGTCATGTTTTAATGGGTCAATAGACCTTCATCAGGGTTATTTCCATAGGACCACCATGTGAGGGCAGCAGGTCAACACAATACTACAGAGCATTCAACTCCACATTCAAATCCTGGGCTCAGATTTAAAGTTGCATTGTTAACAAGGGCTGACATCCGCAGCGTGTACCGTGTGGGATCTCTGCGAATGTCAGGGCAATTGCCATTAAAAGGCGTATTGCCAGAAGTGCAGTACACTTGTCCTTTAATTTATCCCAGCCATGGCACTAAAAGTAAATGGACACAAATATCTTTAATGCAAATATCTTTAAAATCATCTTTATTTAAGATTTGTTCTCATACCGACCATAAGGCATCTGTACAAAGCACAGTTCCCATAGGGGTGTAAAAATCTCTTCCCTTAGATGTTGGACAGGTAGGTTGAATTATAAGCAGATATATTTTGGGGCATTTTTCATCCTTCATGTATTCTCTTAATCAATAATCTTAAATTACAGCTATTCATCTATTTCTTAGTTTGATCTCTTACAGCGTTCAGACATAGTGAGCTAAAGAAAAACAGTGTTTATAGCCATCAAGTATGTACATACAGAAACAACACATCACACATAGCAGACTGCACAGCACTACGGGAGAAATACCACAACTCAATGCTCCAAATACAGCTATATACAGGTCCCTACTATGGCACGTTGTTGCTACATTACCACTAACTTTAATGGAGGTGGGGGTGAGAGGTGTGTATTTGTGTGTGTTTCAGGGGGGGTTCATGTTGTTAGTTTATAAGGAGCACACAACCCTGCTACCGTAGCTTCCCCTGATCCACCAGTTGGAGGGAGGGAAGTGGATGGAGGAAGAGGTGGAGGTGGGTGAGGGCATTGATTATACTCAAAGGCGGCATTGTGCAACGCTGGTGGTTTTCCTGAACCACTACTCGACCACTTTGACCCTGAACGTGACGCGCCCAAGGAACTTGTCACGGTCGTCACTGTTCCGCAGGTCGGAGCCCTCGATCTTACACTCCACGGTCAGCTCATTGTTGTAGTCCTCCTTGGTCAGCAGAAGCTTGACCGCGACCAGTGGCTGAACGTAGGTTGACTGGCAAACACACAGGAAGAGATGGAGATAAACCAATGTTTATTCATATATGCACAGATGTGCGCATATCCACACACATAACAGTCATTGTCATGACAATACACTGGCATTAATGTAGTCTTAGTTCACTCCCATACATTTCCTAGCATTCTCTTCTCGCCAGACTGCCTTGACAATGGTAACATTAACTACTTGTAATTAAGTTAAATTATTCTATTCATGAACAGTTTCCTTCTCAATATAAATATGTAACGTAATGTACTTACATGTAAATTTTTCCCGTAATAAGGGAAGTACATCTTATCGAACCGCCCCTCGGATGGGAAGTACTGCATCTGCAGGGGGCTTTCTCTCTGTGGGAGGAAGAGGAGGATGAAGAGGAAGGAGGGGGTGAAGAAGAGGAGGAGGAGGAGGAAGAGGTGTGAGATCACAGAACTATACATATGAAGACCCTTGGAACAAATGACTCTCAGAACAACAATCTGACTAACTCTGTAAACAACAACCCTGTAGTGGACAAACAGACACACACACACACACACTGTAGCTTTACACATGTGCACACGGCATGGACCACACAACATAGTGTAAACCACCACACACTCTCACAGTACACAACAGTTACCACACATGCGCACGGACGCATAATATAGCTACCATCCACTCACACATACCCGTACAAACACGCGCACGCACACACATACAATCTGCCACCAGATGGTTCTCTATGGTTAGCAGAATGGTCTACGGTGGAGAGGAGAAATTCAAATGAATTTAGAGAGAACGAGAGGAGGACAGATGGGAGTTAAAACACCAGTGAAGTATTTAAAAGAGCCTTTTCGTTTGCTGAAAAGCAGAGTACAGCATCAGTGTTTCTCTGTTCACCTTTAAACATTTGCAAACAGGTCACAAAGTCCAGAGTTGACAGTCTTGGTGAGGGAGAGATGAAACCCAGATCACGCGCGCTGAGAGAGAGAAGTTGTTAGAATGTCAGAGCCAGGGCCTCCCGAGTGGCGCAGTGGTCTAAGGCACTGCATCACAGTGCTAGCTGTGCTACTAGAGATCCTGGTTTGAGTTTAGGCTCTGTCGCAGCCGGCCACGACCGGGACACCCATGGGGCTGCGCGCAATTGGCCCAGCATCGTCCTGGTTAGGGGAGGGTTTGGCCGGCAGGGATGTCCTTGTCCCATCGCGCTCTAGCAATTCCTGTGGCGGGCCCGTGCGCATACACGCTGACATGGTCGCCAGCTGTATGGTGTTTCCTCCAGCACATTGGTGTGGCTGGCTTCCGGGTTAAGTGGGCATTGTGTCAAGAAGCAGCGTGGCTTGGTTGGGTCGTGTTTTGAAGTACGCACGGCTCTCAACCTTCGTCTCTCCTGAGTCAGTATGGGAGTTGCAGTGGTGAGACAAGACCGTAACTACCAAATGCATACCATGAAATTGTGGAGAAAAGGGGGTAAAAGTCATGTCAGAGCCAGACAAAAACCAGGGAAACATTGTTAGTGGGAGCCATGGTGCAGCGGAGCAGGGTTCTAAAATCAATGGAATTAACCTTTTCAGCTTACCATCCAGATATATACACCAACTGCAGTTATATACAGTCAGTGACAATAATTACTAAAAAGATCAATGCTTTAACATTGACTATTCCTCAGTCTATTTAGTCTCTGAGGTGATTAGGTAATGTATATAGGGGTTAGAGTAGAAAGCTCAACAATATGAACGCCATGAATGCTGTTTAAAGCAGCAGAGGTCAAAGCGCCACATCACAGAGTTGGACAGAAGCAGCGCAGAAAGGTAATGGGGAAAGGCTAGGGCTAGGACCATGGGAAAACATAGGGGGCTATGACCCAATTTCTTACCCACCAGTGAACTGCTGGCCCTACAGGCAGCGTGGAGAGAAATCAAATACAGACACGTGTGTGAAAACACAGACTGAAACATACATGTGCATATCTACATAATGCACACACACACACACACACACACACACACACACACACACACACACACACACACACACAAAATACAAAATACAAAAAAACATAGACACATAACCTGTCTCTAAAAGTCCTAGCACACAAAGACACAACCTGGAACACACACACAATTAACTGTTTGTTTGCTTACCTTAGCTGTGCAGTTAATGTAGGGGTCCCCTCGCGGTTTCAGTCCAATGATCTGCAGGAGTGAGAAGAATACATTAAAATACTATTATAGCAACCTTTCTTTACATGTGTTCTATATCCATTCCACAAGCTTGTTTACATGTAAAAATGATCGAGACACCAGATTTCAGAATGGTCTCAGAAATGGACGCACTGATTTGAGATATGTTAAGAAGTAGCTCAGTTAGTGACACAATGAGGTCATTTGATATGAGCTGGCCAAGTCTGTAGATGGGGCACATGTGTGCTGCCTGCTTACTGAAGGGCCAGGGATTTTGACTGTCATAGACATAGTGTTCTCAGAGATGCCTAAGAATCTTCTTAATTGCCCCTGACTGGATTTATTAAGTTGGATTGAACTGAATACCAATCAGGCTACACAGAGGCCAATCAATTCACTCTGACCTCAATCCCTGCAAACAGAGATGCTGACACAGGATGCCCTGTCGTCAGAGGATATTCCAAACAGTGATTAAAAAACAAGTGCAGTGGAAAGGACAGAGAATATGCACTTTTCAATATGAATTTGAACAAACTCTACGTCTGCATGAAGACAGAGAGAGGATACACTGAAAAGCTGTAGATCAAAGGCAATGGATCAAAGACAGGGAGGTACTCGTGTAGGGGAGGTAGTTCAGTGAACCACGCTTGTGTGATAAGTGACCTTGCCTGAGACCTGAAGACTTGTGTTACCTCCCAGAGCTAATAGCTTTAAGGCTTAAGCTCCAGTCTATAGGCTTTAGCTCAGTGGGCTAACGCTGCCCAATGCATTTTCAGAAGAGCAGAACCGACAACCTCCAGTCGGGGCACTCACCCTGTTCATCTTGACCAGGACGCAGGGTTTCCCCTCGGTGTAGCCAAAGGTGGTGTCAGACAGGCCAGAGCACTGCCGGAGCAGACTGCGCTTGAACTGACACACCTTCTTCTCCTCCTGATCATCCTGCTCATAGTACTCTCCCACCATACACAGCTCGTTCCTCTCCTGCACAGTGTCGTTGTATTCTGAGGGGTCCCAACATAGGGCACAGACTCAAGTTCCACTGTATTTGACAGCCTGCTATTTACCTGGTACAGACAGTATTCACCTAAATATTACATGTCAACATTGTAGCTAATAATTATTTCACAATAACGTATGCATTACTTGTTTGTTTGTTTGTTTGGGATACATATTACATAATCAGTGGAGGCTGCTGAGGGTAGGACGGCTCATAACAATGGCTGGAACGGAGCGAATGGAATAGCATCAAGCCAAGTGTTATTCCATTCCAGGCATTACCACGAGCCCATCCTCCCCAATTGAGGGGCCACTAAACTCCTGTGGCATATGCATATTCCAGTGCATCTGCCAAGGATTACAGTGCACTTTCAAGTCAGGTAGAATACTCCTTAGTCATGTATACAAAGTGGAATCAACTGTAACTACTCAATCTCAAATTTGCTTTACCATGGTGGCCCAACACTAATACTGTATTTGTCCATTGGAGTCAAATGTACACATTCTTTAGAAAAAAATGAATGGGTCTGAAAGTGGGATTCTATCACTCACGCTGAAGGAAGTTCTCCAGATGCTGGACATACTGGCCGTACTGCTTAGTGTCGGTGCGGTTGAAGACGATGTCCAAGGACCGGGGCCTGATCACCAAACCTGAGGACAGGTAGGGGGAAACATGTCACGTCAACTGTCTGCACCTACTAATGTTATGGAGATGGACCAGTGAACCTCGCTCACATGACGAGTATCCTTGCATGAGACCTGAAGATTTGTGTTAGATCCCTGAGGGAATGCCTGGGCTTTAGCTCAGCAGGCTAACTCAATTCTGGTGGCATGCAAATGACCCCAATTCAAATCCAGCTTGTCACATTAATTAATGCTATTCATATAGCAAATGAGAGATATATACATTTTTATCAAAATCTTATACTTACAATAAGCCACATGTATTGCTTAGGCTGCCTGACACTGTTCGAAGGGGTTGCGGGGAGAGTTGTTAAAAAAAAAAGTTTAATTAGCTAAGTTTTCAAAACCACCAATGATATTAACACTCGCCAGGTGAAAACCTTCTGGCAAAGAGGGTCAGCAGGTGACTGACCGTCAAGACAGGGGTTGCACTACTTTATGACCTGAGGCCTTTGGGTCCTGGTCAAAAGTATTGCACTATGTAGGGAATAGGGTGCCATTTGGGACTCAGTCAGGCCGTCTGCAAACGGAGAGGCAGAGGAGGCCATATTATCAGGACACTGTGATACTATACTATAACTGCATTCTACACATTTTTTGCCAAACCCCAAAAAGAAGCTGGTCAGAAGATTTGCATTTTAGCTGCAACTCTGCAGGTTCTGCTACACAGCCTTAGAAATGTATACAAGAGCAGGAAGAGTTATACAAGAACAGGAAGAGTTATAAGACAGAATCCCATTCGAGAGGTTTGGCTGCGAATGGGAGAGGGCATAAATGCGTAGTATGGCTCAACTGGTAGAACATGGTGCTTGCAAAGGCAATATCACGGGTTTGATTCCTGCTGGGGCCACCCTTACAAAAATGCATGACTGTGAGTCTCTTTGGAGAAAAGCATCTGCTAAATGGAATATATTATTATTATTATAATATACAGTATTAGGACTTGTTGGCCTAAAGGAGGGGAGTTAGTTTCATGATGGCCTCTCTGTCAGAGCCATGGAGTTGGAGAGAGGCTGTGGGGAACAGATGGGTGCTATACTGGTAGACCAGCGGGAGGATACCTGCACAGCCTGGGAGACAGACTCTCTAACTCCTACACACATGCACACACACAACTCTGCTCCATAATTCACAGGATCATATTTCTAACTCTTCTATTTTTTTTGTTACACTGGCACAGTATTTGAATTTTTAATTTCTAAAATGCCAACAGCAGTCAGTCAGTGTTTGACTGATCTGTTAATTCGCTGATTGCTTGCGTGTTTTGGCAGCGGCAGTCAGCTCCTCTGAAAAAGAAATGAATGGCGCTGGGCTCCTAACCAATTGTGCAATTGTGTGTGTTTTTTTGCGTTATTTGTAACTTATTTTGTACATATTGTTTCTGCCACCGTCTCTTATGACAAAAAAGAGCTTCTGGATATCAGAACAGCAATTACTCACCTCGTAATGGACAAAGATTTTTCTTTAACAAGTCAGATGCGAAGGATTTACTTCAGACACCCAACAAGGCCCAAATCCCCGTCATTCGCATGAGAAAGGGACATAGGTCGGGGTGCCTTGTAAGGATCCGACGGCGAGTGGGTAATCTGCCTCTACCATCAGTCCTATTAGCCAATGTATGCAGGGAAACTTTATTGCATGGAAACTTAAATCTGTTTTATATCATTTCGACCAGCATGTTAAATATGAAACCAGAGGAAGAAAAAAAACTTGACACCAACTTTACTCCACATAGAGACACATACAAAGCTCTCCCTCGCCCTCCATTTGCCAAATCTGACCATAATTATATCCTCCTGATTCCTGCTTACAAGAAAAAACTAAAGCAGGAAGCACCAGCGACTCTGGTGCTATAAAAAAAAGTGGTTAGATGAAGCAGATGCTAAGCTACAGGACTGTTTTGCTAGCAAAGACTGGAATATGTTCCGAGATTCTTCTGATGGCATTGTGGAGTACACCACATCAGTCACTGGCATCATCAATAAGTGCATCAATGACATCGTCCCCACAGTGACCGTACGTACATACCCCAAACAGAAGTCATGGATTACGGGCAACATCCGCACTGAGCTAAAGGTTAGAGCTGCCGCTTAAAAAGACGCTTATAAGAAATCCCGCTATGCCCTCCGATGAACCATCAAACAGGCAAAGCGTCAATACAGGACTAAGATTGAATCTTACTGCATCGGCTCCAACGCTCGATGGATGTGGCAGGGCTTGCAAACTATTACATGCTACAACGAGAGTCACAGCCGAGAGCTGCCCAGTGACAATAGCCTACCAGACGAGATAAATTATATCTATGCTCGCGTCGAGGCAAGCAACACAGAAACATGCATGAGAGCATCAGCTGTTCTGGACAACTGTGATCATGCTCTCCATGTGAGTAAGACCTCCATGTGAGTAAGATCACACCGATGTGAGTAAGACCTTTAAACAGGTCAACATTCACATGGCAGCAGGACAAGATGGATTACCAGGACGTGTACTCTGAGCATGCGCTGACCAACTGGCAAGTGTCTTCACTGACATTTTCAACCTGTCCCTGGCTGAGTCTGTAATACCAACATGTAATACCCTAGACCCACTCCAATTTGCATACTGCCCCAACAGATCCACAGATGATGCATTCTCTATTGCACTCTACACTGCCCTTTCCCACCTGGACAAAAGGAACACCTACGTGAGAATGCTATTCATTGACTGCGTCAACGTTCAACACCATAGTGCCCTCAAAGCTAATCACTAAGCTAAGGATCCTGGGACCAAACACCTCCCTCATCAACTCGATACAACACACCTGCCACGCTGATCCTCAACTCTGTGGCCCCTCAGGGGTGCGTGCTCAGTCCCCTCCTGTACTCCCTGTTCACCCATGACTGCATTGCCAGACACGACTCCAACACCATCATTAAGTTTGCCGACGACACAGCAGTGGTAGGCCTGATCACCGACAATGATGAGACAGCATATAGGGAGGAGGTCAGAGACCTGGCCATGTGGTGCCAGGATAACAACCTCTCCCTCAACGTGATCAAGACAAAGGAGATGATTGTGGACTACAGGAAAAGGAGGACCGAGCATGCCCCCATTCTCATCGACGGGCTGCAGTTAGAGCAGGTTGAGAGCTTCAAGTTTTTTGGTGTCTACATCACCAACAAACTAACATGGTCCAGCCACACTAAGACAGTCGTAAAGAGGGCACGACAAAGCCTATTCCCTCTCAGGAGACTGAAATGTTTTGGCATTGGTCCTCAGATCTTCAAAAAGTTATACAGCTGCACCATCGAGAGCATGGTTGCATCACTGCCTGGTATTTCAACTGCTCTGCCACCAACCACAAGGCACTACAGAGGGTACATCACTGGAGCCAAGCTTGCTAACATCCAGGACCTATATTCTAGGTGGTGTCAGAGGAAGGCACAAAAAATTGTCAAAGACTCCAGCAACCCTAGTCATAGACTGTTCTCTCTGCTACTGCATGGCAAGCGGTACTGGAGCGCCAAGCTAGGTCCAAAATGCTACTTAACTGATTCTACCCCCAAGCCATAAGACTCCAGAACAGCTAATCAAACAGCTACCCAGACTATTTGCATTGTCCAACCCCCTCTTTTACGCTGCTGCTACCCTCTGTTATTTATCTATGCATAGGCACTTTAACTCTACCTACACGTCCATATTACCTCAATTACCTTGACTATCCTGTGCCCCCGCACATGGACTCTGTACTGGTATCCTTGTATATAGGCTCGCTACTATTATTTTACTGCTGCGCCATAATTATTTGTTATTTTTATTATATCTTTTACTCATCTATTTTTTACTTAACACTTACTTTTCTTAAAACTGCATTATTGTTTAAGTACTTGTAAGTATTTCACTGTAAGGTCTACACCTGTTGTATTTGGTGCATGTGACAAAAACAATTTGATTTGATTTGTCAAGCCAGTCAGGGCTTCAGTGGGTCTTGGCAGCAGAGTCCGAGACACTGTGCATGCCAGGCGCAAGCAGAGACAGCTCTGGTGTTAGTGAGTGAGCATGCTCCCATTCTGCAGGAGCCTTGTCTATGTGTCAACAGCAGTCCAGATGCAGCAAGAAAAGAAAGCGA
This sequence comes from Oncorhynchus mykiss, assembly GCF_013265735.2. Classification (NCBI taxonomy): domain Eukaryota; kingdom Metazoa; phylum Chordata; class Actinopteri; order Salmoniformes; family Salmonidae; genus Oncorhynchus; species Oncorhynchus mykiss. The sequence continues at coordinate 41,148,105 of NC_048579.1, read as the reverse complement.
CGCAGTCCGTGAGAGACAATGACATGTTTGAGAAAGAGTGAACATATTCATATTTTACGTGTGTGAAGAGAGAGAGCGAAAGAAAGGAAGATTGAGAGAGAGAGAGAAAGAAAAAGAGCGAGAGAGAGAGAGAGATAGAGTGAGTGAATGGTTGAATTTTAATATGAGCACTATTCTGTTTAGGTTGAGTGTCTGTTTTTCTGCAGCGTAATAAGTCACCTGGACTGGCCACTCGGTCACGGTACGTAGGAATGTTGTCGTCCAGTGTCTGTAGCATGACCCACATGGTGAGCGTGAACATCCCTGCCAGGAACCCATAGAAGACCAGGTAGAAAAGCAATATCAGGGCTGAGGAAAGAGAGAGAGAGAAAGAGAGAATAATTACTCTCTGTTAATCACACAATCTTGGCTCAACAGATCAAAATGATTCTTCCCATCAGTGTAAGTCATATGTCTTGATTTTTTGTCCCCATAAATCTTTTGCAAGTTCGACAGTGTGTGTTTGTACATGTTTTACTAGACTTGTGAGTACCAGAAGTCCAGAAGTCCAGAAGAACTCTTCACAAGAAGAGTAAACCAACAAAAATACAAAGTGAGGACACGTTTCCAGTCCTCACTTGTCAAGTCTTAAGGTTTAAGGTTAACATTTTACTACAGTGGGCTAAATCACAGTGTTTCTTGGTAGTCTTTAATAAATCTTCTTTGAAACAAAAACTATACACCTCACACACATGGTTATGGGCTTAAAACAAAGAAGAAGACACCTGTACCATGTCAGATATAGAGATTAAATGTATTACATTTTGAGTTTGCCTCCAAATATTGTATAAATATCAGGGCCAGCACAGTACGGAGAGACAGAGAGAGAGAGCTTGACCACTGTGACTGACCCCAATTTAAAAACAATCCTTGACTATGTACAGATTCAGTGAGCAGAGCCTTGCTATTTAGAGAGGTCGCCATAGCCCGTCTTCTCTTGAGAGCCAAGTCTGCCTATGTGTACAAAATAATGTGGAAACTGAGCTACACTTCCTAACCTCCTGCCAAATGTATGACCACATTAGGGACATATGTTTCCCACAGACCAAATCAAACATTGATAAACTCCCATATCTGTTAGGCAAAATTTCACAGTGTGCCATCACATCAGCAAAATTTGTGGCTTGTTGCCATGAGAAAAGGGCAACCAGTGGAGCACAGACAACACTGTAAATACAATAAATACAATCTGTTCAGCTATTTTCCCTTTCATACTGCAACTATTTGCACATTGTTACAACTGCGTACATAGCCAATACTATAACATTTTAAATGTCTATATTCTTTTAATGTTGACTTATTGTTTATTTCCCTTTTGTTTATTGTCAAAACCATTTGCTTTGGCAATGTAAACATATGTTTCCCATGCCAATAAAGCCCTTTGAATTGAATTGAGAGAGAAAGAGAGAGAGAGAAGAGAGAGAGAGAAGAGAGAGAAGAGAGAGAGAGAGAGAGAGAAGAGAGAGAGAGAGAAGAGAGAGAGAGAGAGAGAGAGAGAGAGAGAGAGAGAGAGAAAAAAGAAAGAAAGATCAGCTAAGGACGTGTGACATCATGACAGTGACAGAAAAGACAGTTGTCTTTTTTTCCAGCACACAGGTATTCTTATTAAGTTCCACAATACAAACCAATGTAGATTTCAATTTAAACCAGTGTTTCAGTCAACAAAGTACGTACACACACACACACACACACACACACACACACACACACACACACACACGAAGCTGTATTATTTAAAAGAAAATGGACATTGCCAGTCAGAGGTGTTAAAAAAAGGTCTGTACAGATCTGGGAGCAGGCTGGGATATCGTGTAGATGACAAGACGGTGATATTACATTTTAGTCATTTAGCAGGCGCTCTTACCCAGAGCGACTTAGTGCATTCATCTTAAAATAACTACGTGGGTCTCCCACATATCACAGGCATAGTAAGTACAATTTTCCTCAATAAAGTAGCTATCAGCAAAGACAAGTGCAATTGTGTTGGTTCAGGATTTCAGGTGAGTATTTAAGATACTCTTTGAAGAGGTAGGGTTTCAGGTGCTTTCAGAAGATGGGAAGGGACTCTGCTGTCCTAGCTTCAGGGGGATTTCCCTGGTGTCTAATGGATGAAGAATAGAGAGCTTGCTTAGAGATACATTATATATAGACACCGTATATACCATATCTCTATGGTAGAGAGTCACTATTACACCATGCATGACATCTCTACAGAAACACTGAGGTTCAGGGAAGAGCCCACTCACAGCTATTTTTCCTAGCCACCATGCTTCAACATCTGCATTGCTTGCTGTGTGGCGTTTTAGGCTGGGTTTTCTGTATAGCATTTTGTGACATCTGCTGATGTAAAAAGGCTTTATAAATACATTTGATTGATTGATATTACAGGGCAATAGAGTTACAAAGAAAGAAAGAGAGAGGGGAATATAAAAGAAAGAGGAGAGAGAGAGATACAAAATGAAATAAACAGGTGAAAATAGGGGGGTGAGAAAGGCACGAAATGGTTGAATGAGCTACAGAGAGATCTTCATAAGGATGTGCATCGATAAAGTGCTTACATAGGACAGAGAGAGATGTAGCCTAGATAGACAAAAAAAAACACATTTAAATACACATGACGAGATATCGCATAAAGAGAAGACAGGATGATGCAGGGAAAACAATATATGGATGGAGAGAAATGGTATGTGAGAGAAAAAAATAGAGCTAGAGAGTGCTTCAGTATAATAATAGATGCATTGCTTATTTCCTGAAGCCTCTGAGGTAAACTGTGCATCTATAAATAGAGTGTGGGGGAGGACAGATAAGTGATGGCACAGCACTGGCCTGAGGAAGAGAAGAACTGGGTAGGATGTGTCAGATTGATCAGAGCTACACACACACACACACACACACACACACACACACACACACACACACACACACACACACGCACACACAATCCCATCCATCATCTATCACAGCATTAGTGCTAGACTGACAAAGGCATGCATGCACATCTTTAGATGGCAGGCTCATGTAAGATAAATGTAGAATCCACCCTGGTTAAATCAGACAGACCTGTCTTTTTTATCCATTCGACCACTTGTGAATCTATAACTGGAATTAGGATTGACACTCCAACACATCCTCTTGGAGCACAGTCGGGATGTAGCCAGTCTCACCACACCCCCAAAAAACAGCCAGCATTAGAAAGCCATTTCCATCGAACAATCATTGGTCATTAGGACTGAGAAACAGTACTGGGATGCCAAGTGCTTTTATCTCCTCAGAATAGCTGAGTGTGACCTTTCAGGAAGCCTGGGCAATGTCCCAAATGGAACCCTATTCTTATATAGTGCACTTCTTTTTTTTTTTACCAGAGCCTGAACCCAGATCAAAAGTAGTGTACTATATATATATAGGGAATAGGGGGCCTTTTGGGACGCAACCCTGCTCTTTGGAGTCAGGGAGGGAGAGGCTGGGCTGCCGTGGCCTAGCGTCTGCTCTGCAGTTGTTAAAGCATCGATCCTGGGCTCGACTCAATCAACCATCAGCCTGCAGGACATTTCTTATACCAGATCCATTATTTTTAAATCAATGATGGGAAGTGAACAAGTGCACACTTTGGGAGAAAGGACTCTCTGGATTAGACAGCAGGAGCGGTAGAGATACTCTGAAGGATCGGCTATGAAAAGCCAACTGACATTTACTCCTGAGGTGCTGACCTGTTGCACCCTCGACAACCACTGTGATTATTATTATTTGACCCTGCTGATCATTTATGAACATTTGAACATCTTTGCCATGCTCTGTTATAATCTCCACCCGGCACAGCCAAAAGAGGACTGGCCTCCCCTCATAGCCTGGTTCCTCTCTAGGTTTCTTCCTAGATTCTGGCCTTTCTAGGGAGTTTTTCCTAGCCACCGTGCTTCTTAAATTATATGCGATGTCTAAATCAGGCTTCTCTACGGCCTCGGCATGATGAATCAACGCTCAGGGAAGGGACAGACCATCTCAGGATGGAGCTCAGTTCACAATGCATGAAGACCTACAGTGGGGCAAAAAAGTATTTAGTCAGCCACCAATTCTGCAAGTTCTCCCACGTAAAAATATGAGAGAGGCCTGTAATTTTCATCATAGGTACATTTCAACTATGACAGACAAAATGAGGGAAAAAAATGCAGAAAATCACATTGTAGGATTTTTTATGAATTTATTTGCAAATTATGGTGGAAAATAAGTATTTGGTCACCTACAAACAAGCAAGATTTCTGGCTCTCACAGACCTGTAACTTCTTCTTTAAGAGGCTCCTCTGTCCTCCACTCGTTACCTGTATTAATGGCACCTGTTTGAACATGTTATCAGTATAAAAGACACCTGTCCACAACCTCAAACAGTCACACTCCAAACTCCACTATGGCCAAGACCAAAGAGCTGTCAAAGGACACCAGAAACAAACAATTGTAGACCTGCACCAGGCTGGGAAGACTGAATCTGCAATAGGTTAGCAGCTTGGTTTGAAGAAATCAACTGTGGGAGCAATTATTAGGAAATGGAAGACATACAAGACCACTGATAATCTCCCTCGATCTGGGGCTCCACGCAAGATCTCACCCCGTGGGGTCAAAATGATCACAAGATCGGTCAGCAAAAATCCCAGAACCACACCTAGTGAATGACCTGCAGAGAGCTGGGACCAAAGTAACAAAGCCTATCATCAGTAACACACTACGCCGCCAGGGACTCATATCCTGCAGTGCCAGACGTGTCCCCCTGCTTAAGCCAGTACATGTCCAGGCCCGTCTGAAGTTTGCTAGAGAGCATTTGGATGATCCACAAGAAGATTGGGAGAATGTCATATGGTCAGATCAAACCAAAATATAACTTTTTGGTAAAAACTAAACTCGTCGTGTTTGGAGGACAAAGAATAATGAGTTGCATCCAAAGAACACCATACCTACTGTGAAGCATGAGGGTGGAAACATCATGCTTTGGGGCTGTTTTTCTGCAAAGGGACCAGGACGACTGATCCCTGTAAAGAAAAGAATGAATGGGGTCATGTATCGTGAGATTTTGAGTGAAAACCTCCTTCCATCAGCAAGGGCATTGAAGATGAAACGTGGCTGGGTCTTTCAGCATGACAATGATCCCAAACACACCGCCCGGGCAACGAAGGAGTGGCTTCGTAAGAAGCATTTCAAGGTCCTGGAGTGGCCTAGCCAGTCTCCAGATCTCAACCCCATAGAAAATCTTTGGAGGGAGTTGAAAGTCCGTGTTGCCCAGCAACAGCCCCAAAACATCAAAGTTTGAAAGAAGAGCGAACGCGCAATGGCAGTAGGCTATAGCAGTTATTTATTCAGACCCATAAATCTAATTAAGTCTGTCGACAACATCCGGTGAAATTGGAGTGCGCGCAATTCAAATAAATAATCGTAATATTAAACATTTATCTTATATCGATTAAAAGCTTAAATTCTTGTTAATCTAACTGCATTGTCCGATTTACAATAGGCTTTACAGCAAAAGTTTACCATGCGTTTGTTTGAGGATGGCACCCCCACATCAGCATATTTTTCAATCAGCACAGGCTTCATAAAATCACAAATAGCGATTAAATAAATCACTTTCTTTTGAAAATCTTCCTCTGTTTGCAATCCCAAGGATTCCAGCTACAACATGAATGGTAGTTTTGTTAGATAAAATCCTTTATATCCCAAAAACATTTCTACAAACTTCAAAGTGTTTTCTATCCAATGCTACCAATTATATGCATATCCTGGCTTCTGGGCCGGAGTAACAGGCAGTTTACTTTGGGAACGTCAGTCAGGTGGAAATTCAGGAAAATAGACCCTAGCCTGAAGAAGTTTATAATCATTCAATCTTCGTGAAGAGAAGTGTAAGCCTTCTGCATCTAATTCTAGTCCTATAATACTTAAGGATGTCATTAGAATGATGAAGATAAGGACAACAAAATATATTTAATTTAAACATTGAAAGCGAGGAAGGAATGAAGCAACGATAGAGAGAGGGAAAGAGGAGGTAGGCTAATAACATTAGGGAAATATCATGAAAGGTACTGTATAAATGCGTCAGCCAACAAATTATACTATATTTCAAATTAAAATCAAATTCTTGAGCCTTAAATTGTACATTTGTAGGCCGCATGTGCTGCACCAGAATCGAATGTTCTCTTCTGCTTCATCATGGTTTGAACGATGTGTGTAATTCCAGTTCATATAATACAGTATAATACAATACAGTGCAGTAATACAATTCACACTCAAAAAGATTAGCCTACTGGAGTTAGTTTAATTTACTTACCCAAGAGAGCGGCAGGGTAGCCTAGTGGATAGAGAGTTGAACTAGTAACCAGAAGGTTGCAAGTTCAAACCCCCGAGCTGACAAGGTACAAATCTGTTGTTCTGCCCCTGAACCGTCATTGAAAATAAGAATTTGTTCTTAACTGACTTGCCTAGTTAAATAAAGGTAAAATATTAGCCTTTCTGTCATGCGTACTGTGCAGTAGCCTATATCGAATTGGATAACGGCACAATCATTTGGGCATTAAATGCCGCTAATGTAGGGACTATAAAATGTATTCAATATATGGCTCATCAGGCTCAGGTATCATCAGATTAGATTTTTCATGCTGATCAAAGCTCCAATGAAATCCATGATTTATAATGCTTTTAAATGACACTTCAGGTTTTGGCGCAAAATACTGGCTTACCGGAAAGAAAAGTGATTTATTCTTGGGATGGAACATTTGTAAAATACCAGGAAAATGCTCAACCCTACTGCCTTGAAGACATCAAAACTATGAAATAACACATATGGAATCATGAAGTAACCAAAAAAGTATTGAAACAAATCAAAAAATATTTGAGATTTGAGATTTCTTCAAAGTAGCCACCATTTGCATTGTTGACAGCTTTGCAAACTCTTGGCATTCTCTCAACCAGCTTCATGAGGTAGTCACCTGGAATGCATTTCAATTAACAGGTATGCCTTGTTAAAAGTACATTTGTGGAAATTCTTTCCTTCTTAATGTGTTTGAGCCAATCAGTTGTGTTGTGAAAAGGTAGGGTCGTATACAGAAGATAGCCCTATTTGGTAAAAGACCAAGTCCATATTAGGGCAGGAACAGCTCAAATTAGCAAAGAGAAACGACAGTCCATCATTACTTTAAGACATGAAGGTCAGTCAATCCAGAAAATGTAAAGAACTTTGAAAGTTTCTTCAAGTGTAATCGCAAAAACAATCAAGCACTATGATGAAACTGGTCATGAGGGCCACAGGAAAGGAAGACTGCTGTAGAGCTTAAGTTCATTAGAGTTACAAGCCTCAGAAATTGCAGCACAGATAAATGCTTCAGAGTTCAAGTAACAGACACATCTCAACATCAACTGTTCAGCCTTCATGGTCGAATTGCTGCAAAGAACACTACCGAAGGACACCAATAATAAGAAGATACTTGCTTTGGCTAAGAAACCCGAGCAATGAATATTAGACCAGTCAAAATCTGTCCTTTGGTCTGATGAGTCAAAATCTGCGATTTTTGGTTCCAACTGCCGTGTCTTTGTGAGACGTAGAGAATGTGAACGGATGATCTCTGCATGTGTGGTTTCCACCGTGAAGCATGGAGGAGGAGGTGTGATGGTGCTCTGCTGGTTTAAAAAAAAAAAAAATTTTATTTCACCTTTATTTAACCAGGTAGGCTAGTTGAGAACAAGTTCTCATTTGCAACTGCGACCTGGCCAAGATAAAGCAAAGCAGTGTGAACAGACAACACAGAGTTACACATGGAGTAAACAATTAACAAGTCAATAACACAGTAGAAAAAAGGGGAGTCTATATATACATTGTGTGCAAAAGGCATGAGAAGGTAGGCAAATAATTACAATTATGCAGATTAACACTGGAGTGATAAATGATCAGATGGTTATGTAAAGGTAGAGATATTGGTGTGCAAAAGAGCAGAAAAATAAATAAATAAAAACAGTATGGGGATGAGGTAGGTGAAAATGGGTGGGCTATTTACCAATAGACTATGTACAGCTGCAGCGATCGGTTAGCTGCTCAGATAGCAGATGTTTGAAGTTGGTGAGGGAGATAAAAGTCTCCAACTTCAGCGATTTTTGCAATTCGTTCCAATCACAGGCAGCAGAGAACTGGAACGAAAGGCGGCCAAATGAGGTGTTGGCTTTAGGGATGATCAGTGAGATACACCTGCTGGAGCGCGTGCTACGGATGGGTGTTGCCATCGTAACCAGTGAACTGAGATAAGGCGGAGCTTTACCTAGCATGGACTTGTAGATGACCTGGAGCCAGTGGGTCTGGCGACGAATATGTAGCGAGGGCCAGCCGACTAGAGCATACAAGTCGCAGTGGTGGGTGGTATAAGGTGCTTTAGTGACAAAACGGATGGCACTGTGATAAACTGCATCCAGTTTGCTGAGTAGAGTGTTGGAAGCAATTTTGTAGATGACATCGCCGAAGTCGAGGATCGGTAGGATAGTCAGTTTTACTAGGGTAAGTTTGGCGGCGTGAGTGAAGGAGGCTTTGTTGCGGAATAGAAAGCCGACTCTTGATTTGATTTTCGATTGGAGATGTTTGATATGGGTCTGGAAGGAGAGTTTAGAGTCTAGCCAGACACCTAGGTACTTATAGATGTCCACATATTCAAGGTCGGAACCATCCAGGGTGGTGATGCTGGTCAGGCGTGCGGGTGCAGGCAGCGAACGGTTGAAAAGCATGCATTTGGTTTTACTAGCGTTTAAGAGCAGTTGGAGGCCACGGAAGGAGTGCTGTATGGCATTGAAGCTCGTTTGGAGGTTAGATAGCACAGTGTCCAAGGACGGGCCGGAAGTATATAGAATGGTGTCGTCTGCGTAGAGGTGGATCAGGGAATCGCCCGCAGCATGAGAAACATCATTGATATATACAGAGAAAAGAGTCGGCCCGAGAATTGAACCCTGTGGCACCCCCATAGAGACTGCCAGAGGACCGGACAGCATGCCCTCCGATTTGACACACTGAACTCTGTCTGCAAAGTAATTGGTGAACCAGGCAAGGCAGTCATCCGAAAAACCGAGGCTACTGAGTCTGCCAATAAGAATACGGTGATTGACAGAGTCGAAAGCCTTGGCAAGGTCTATGAAGACGGCTGCACAGTACTGTCTTTTATCGATGGCGGTTATGATATCGTTTAGTACCTTGAGCGTGGCTGAGGTACACCCGTGACCGGCTCGGAAACCAGATTGCACAGCGGAGAAGGTACGGTGGGATTCAAGATGGAGCCGGTCTGACACGGTCTGTGATTTATTTAGAATTCAATGCACACTTAACCAGCATTGATACCACAGCCTTCTTCAGTGATACGCCATCCCATCTGGTTAGTACTTAGTGGGACCATCATTTGTTTTTCAACAGGACAATGACCCAACATACCTCCAGGCTGTGTAAGGGCTATTTGACCAAGAAGGAGAGTGATGGAGTGTTGCATCGGATGACCTGTCCTCCACAATCACCCGACCTTAACCCAATGTAGATGGTTTGGGATCAGTTGGACTGCAGAGTGAAGTAAATGCTGCCAACAAGTGCTCAGCATATGTGGGAACTCCCTCAAGACTGTTGGAAAAGCATTCCAGGTGAAGCTGGTTGAGAGAATGCCACGAGTGTGCAAAGCTGTCATCAAGGCAAAGGGTGGCTACTTTGATGAATATAAAATATATTTTGATTTGTTTTTCACTTTTTTGGTTACTACATGATTCCATATGTGTTATTTCATAGTATTGAGGTCTTCAATATTATTTGACAATGGAGAAAAAAATAACAATAAAGAAAAACCCTTAAATGAGTAGGTGGTGTGTCCAAACATTTGACTGGTACTGTACTTTTTGTATTTCGCCAAAAACGGATTGAGCCTTTCGCTTCTCTATTAGGGGGTCATACATTGATGGACCACAGAGACTCCAGGTGGGCTATCTGTAATTTGTGTGACATTTCATACATGTCAAAAGTTGAAATTAGTGCATTTTTTATGTGTTAATTCATCTTTGTCCGGGCCAATGGGTCCAGACCCTTCATCTCATCTTTTCAACTGCTCATGTTCTTTACTTGGTCGGCTGTAACCTAACCTTGTCAACCACATACTTTGTGTGGGTGTGACCCCCTTCAGTGATGTGCCTTGGGGGTTATTAATACCAAAGGGAGAGGGTCAGAGGGGCTGGGGACTAGGGGTGTGGTGGGTGTCCCAGGGAAAGTGAAGACTAGGGGTGGGGTGTGTGTGTGTGTGTGTGTGTGTGTCAGGAGGAGTGAGGATCAGAGGAGTGTGTGTATGTGTGTGTGAGGACTACGGGTACGTTGTTTGAATGTATCCCTGGGGTAGTGATGACCAGGGCTATGGAGGTGTACATTACAGAGCCCAAAGAATGCCAAGAACACGTGGTGGGCAATCAGACAGCTCTTTGGGAACGTTTTGTATCTTCTCTAAACTGACAGCATGAGACCACAGGCCTTGGCGCTGTCCTTACTTTTTCCATGCACCCATGTCAACATACACACGCACGTGGAGGAACACAAATATGCAATTACACACACCAGCCTGGTTAATGCATCATGGGCCTGGTATGAACATGGAAATAAATTACCTGTGACTCAAACCAGCCATTTCCTTTTAACCATAAATCTAATCCCAGTCCAGGACAGAGTCACATTTGCCAACCACCACGGATGGACAAGCTCACTCTCTCATTACCCTACGATTAGAGCAGGCTGCAAACAATGATCAGTTAGGGGGAAATCAGATTTAACATTTTCATGCTATATTTATAATTATATAAAATACATGCAATACATTTTCCACTAAACCAATAAGTAGCGTTACACATACCTACATACAGATTTCTGACTTTTGGAGTTTATCATCATAGTTTGCGTTTTCAATACCACAATCATGTATGTCAATCTTGACAAACAGAAAATACATCTCTCCCTACTCAGTATCGAAGGCTTGGTCTAACAATCTCCTAATGCCATTAAACGTTTGAGTTTTGTAACAGATGTCTATTTCCATTAATCAAATGGCTGTTTGGATGCTGGAATTACATTGGAGTGGATGAACATGCACAGGTAGCCTAAAGCAGACTTTTGAAGTAGTCTAATCAGAATAAAACATTGTGACAAGTTGTGTTTATGCCACACATTAAAAGGCAATCCATTTTAAAAGTTAAATGACAAATATTTAGGAACATAGGCCTATGTGACTACTTGGGAGAATGATGATGGGCAACAGACAGTGCATCAGTATCAGAAGTAAAAATACAGTCAGACTCATGCAACTGTGCCTTTCTATATTATGTTGAGTGGACACATAACTGATCCAAATGGAATGAAACGTTTAAGCCATTATTCAAATGATATTTTCGCTGCAGTTTACAGGCCAGAGTAGAATTGTACTCACTTGAAAACAATAATGCAATTATTAATTGGATTGTGCTGGGCGGCAGGTAGCCTAGTGGTTAGAGTGTTGGTTTAGGGCATTGGGCCAGTAAACAAAAAGGTTGCTGGATCGACTCCCCGAGCTGACAAGGTAAAACTCTGTTGTTCTGCCCCTGAGCAAGGCAGTTAACCCACTGTTCCCTGGGTGATGTGGATGTTGATTAAGGCAGCCCCCTGCACCTCTCTGATTGAGAGTGGTTGGGTTAAATGCAGAAGTTGAATGCATTCAATTGGACAACTGACTAGGTATCCCCCTTATAGGCTAGTCTACAGTATGTAGGACAATTGTAGTGTCCCTAAGCAAGATCAATAGGGGAGCTTTTTGAGCTGTGTGTTGTTTCATGTGCAATGACACAGCTGGACTATCAGCTACTGTACTCCTCTGTCTTGTGGATTTATATAGAAAATTGGTAAATATTTGAATGATTTTATGAGTGGTATGATCGCTAGTTAATTTATTGTAAATCTGTACAAACGATCCAAATACCATATTGCAGGGTTTCCATTAGGAAAATGTGGAGTAGGAACAGCAGCATTTTAATTTATAACACACAGTGCTCAGAATGACAGAAATCACATTTATATTATGGTAATTCAGCTCAACAGAACATGCAAAATCGGGGATGCAACGGCATGCATCCTTTTTACCGAACTCCAATGCGCATTTGAAGATGTTAGAATAACTGTTCACATGTACTTCCTCAGCAAGACAAGTATTTTATTTTTATTTTTTATTTGTATTAATTTCAAATCAATACATAAAGCACATGAGGGAACACAAGCATACATAGATTACAAACAATAGACAATCGAGCTAGGGGGTACAATATCACATTACAATTACACAATGACCTTAAGGGACATGCATATACTTACAATTCTAACAGCTTTTTTGTTAGTAGAGTATTTAACTGTCTTAAAATACAGTTAAATTTCTTTTTGTATGGTACGAAAATGTGTTTTTCTGTTTGTAAATTTACATTTGTGTATATGAAATTTGGCCAAAAGAATAATGAAATTAATTACATAAAAATTATTCCGCTTATTTCTATTGTATGTAAAGAATCCAAACAGTACATCTCTCCACAATAGTGTAAAATCTTCATAAATGTGTTCAATTATAAACCTACTGATGTCTTGCCACTGTTTCTGGGTGGTCATTACAAAAGGAGCAATTTGAGTTGATGTTTTCCTTAAACTTCTTCATATAGTGGTTGGCAGGATAATATTTATGAATAATTTTAAAAGAAACTTCCTTAATTTTGTTAACAAGTAGGTAAGTGTGTGGCAACATCCAAACTTTTTTCCAACACATATTATCAATAAATCCATTCCAATAAGGCATGACATAAGGTATAGATACAACATCCTGCTGAAACAAGGATCGTATCGCTCTGTTGTTGAATGGACCAAAAGAGAAACAAATCTTTCCTACTGATGAGTCAACAGGGTCAATAGAAGGTAGGCTCTGAGGGTCAGGTCTTGACACGTTCCTGAATAACATAGCAACACCTGAGGGAATGGCATCTAAAACAATTGCAAAATCTTTAGGTGTTACAGGGACCTTGTAAAGTGATAAGAATTCTTTATAACTGAGTAAAAGACCCTCTGCATTTACCAGTTGGCTCACCAATAGGATATTATTTCAGAACCAATATTCTAAAAACAGAGGTATTTTTATACAATATATCCCGATTATTCCATATATAATATCTGTGTGGAGAAAAATTGTGTTTATAAATTAAGGACCATGACAAGAAAACCTGCCGATGAAAAGCAGAAAGTTTCACTGGAACTTTGTCAATATTATAATTGCAAAACAACATGAAGTTAAGGCCACCAAAAGTAGAGAAGACATGATGAGGAATACAATTCCAGATAGAAGTGGGTCTTCTTAGGAATTGTTTTATCCAATTGATCTTAAAAGTATTATTTAAAGTAGTAAAATCCAGAAAATTCAGTCCTCCATTCTCATAAGTGTTCATTACAACAGTTTTCCTAATGTAATGGGTAAGGTTTCTCCAAAGAAAGTTGAAAAGCATCTGGTCTATCTCCTTGCTTATTTTACGGTCAAGATATAAAGATAGCGCACCATATGTTAGTCTAGAGATACCTTCAGCCTTGGTTATTAGGACTCTACCTTTTAAAGATAGGTCCCTCTGTAGCCATTGATTTATTTTCTTCTGGGTTTTTTTAATAAGAGGGTTAAAATTTAGTAAGCTTCTAGACTTCTGATCCTTTGTAATGGGTATGCCTAAATATGTAAGTTATTCTTTTACTGGAATACCATAATATGAAGGTGTCACACAATCTTTGACAGCCATGAGTTCACATTTCTTAATGTTAAGATATAGACCAGACGCTTTGGAAAGGGATTGTATCACATTGATCGATATGGGAATTTGGTTAGCGTCTTTCAGAAAAAGTGTAGTATCGTCAGCCAGCTGGCTTATAATAATTTCTTTATCAGCTATGGAAATACCTTGTACAGGACTATTATTTAAAGAATTTGCAAGAAGTTGGGTGATTAATAAAAACAGGTACGGAGAGATAGGACAACCTTGCCTAATTCCTCTCTTTAACTCAAATCTAGGTGAGGTGCCATATTTCAATTTGATAGAGCTGTTACCATTTGCATAGAGAGTCTTAATAGCCTTACAGAAAAAATCCCCAAAGCCAAGTCTCTCAAGGGAGTGAAAGAGAAACTGATGCTCTACTGTGTCAAATGCTTTATAAAAATCTAAAAATAATATGAAGCTATCCTCAGTTATTAGGTCTGAGTAGTCAAGTACGTCTAATACTAGTCTGACATTGTTAGAAATATGTCTGTTCCTCATGAAGCCAGACTGTGTTTCATCAATGATTGCATCCAGGACTTCTTTAATTCTTTTTGCAAGTAGTGAGGCTAATTTCTTATAGTCATTATTAATAAGAAGACAAATTGGACAGCAGTTATCGATGAGCAGCACTTATTTTTTGGGTTTAGGTATCAGTGTTATTAACCCCTGACTCATTGTAGGAGGGAGAACATTGTTTTTAATACTCTCTAAAAAGACTTCAAATAGGAAGGGAGCTACTTGTTCAGAAAATAAATTGTAAAATTCTGATGTAATTCCATCAACACCTGGTGATTTATTGTTCTTTAGATGTTTGATAGACTCTATAATCTCTTCAACTTTGATGGGTTCATCACACTGTTTAGATTCTATATCACTGATAGAGTGAACATTATTCAGTGAGTTAAAAAACATATCTGTGGATTCCTGACAGTACGTAGAGCTATACAATTTTCTGTAAAAATTGCTGCAGTATTTAGCGATTAATTTTTGGTCATCTGTAATAACACCATCAATGTTTAACTTATGGATAGTGTTATTTTTAAAGTGAAATTTCTCAAGTCTAAAGAAATAGGATGAATTCTGTTCTCCCTCCTCAATCCATTTTTTCCTAGATCTAATAAAGGCTCCTTCTGCTTTTAATTTATATATGTTATCCAGTTTATTTTGTAACTCAATTAGTTCCATCTTCTCCTCCCCCGAGAGGCCAGCTGGGGACCTCTGAGAAAGGAAAGTTATCTTAATGATCACCTTTTCCTCCTCAGCTCTTAGCAAGATTACTACCATATTTTCTAAGATATTTGGACACCTCAAATTTAAAGAGCTCCCAGTTCTTGCAATAAGATTTTTCTTCACAAGCCTTTCCCCAAAAGTGTGAGAGCAGATCTTTAACCTCAAATGTAACTATATCATTATTTAATAATGAGCTATTTAGCTTCCAGTAGGATGCTCTACCAAGGTTCGTATCAGGGGTAAATATTTTGATATCAATGTAAATAGCCTTATGGTCTGTGAGGGGAGTAGTACAAATATTTGTAGTAACACACTCACTATCAATACATTTGGATATAAGCCAAAAATCTATTCTGGATTGTCTGGAACCTGTTTTGTTACTCCAAGTGAATGAATGATCTGTCAGCCGGAAACCTCTCTCTCCATATATCAGTAAGATCAAACTTTTCCATAAAAAGTATTAAACCCAAATTCTGATTGGTTGGCCTACCTGGGGGCCATCTATCAGTTGAATTATCTATTGTAATATTAAAGTCCCCTCCTATCAATAATAACGAATTGGGAAATTTAGATAACCAATGAAGTATATGTTTCTCTATAGATTCAAGCAACTCATCATTCTCATGTTTGGTGTTGTACCCGTAGAAGTTTACAGTAATGAGTGTAATGTCATTGTAACTGATCACAAGACAAATAAAGTGACCAAAGGGGTCACATTCCGAGTGTAGAATATTACCACCAAAGGAATTTTTCATTGTAGTGACACCAGCAGAGCATTCAGATCCATGGGAAAGCCAAATATCGTTGCCCCACTGTGACCTCCAGAAGTGGCATCAGCCAAAATTGAGTGAGACTCTTGAAAAAAGCAAAAATCTGTTCGAAATTGTTTAGCAAATAAAAATAAGACCTTGCGCTTCACACTGTTTCGTAACCCCCTAGCATTAAGAGATAATATAGACAAAGACAAAACAGCAAAGATTATATAAAAGTATAAACTGTAGTAGGATGAGTCAAAGACGTAGGAGCAGTGAACGTAAACGATAAGGAACCGAGATCTGCACCATTTAAGTCAATTTAAAGTGAAAATAGCTTATTCCATAACCTTTGAAATTCAACTCAACTGGAAATTATGTTCAAGACCAAACCAAGGGTTCTTGTAGTAAGAGAGACTAAAAACCCTCTTTAGTGTAATCAGGAACTATTCTGAGAAATAAAACAACAAATAATAATTTAAATAAAAGGGTACCTACTATTTTAAGTACATATGAAAACTGATCATAAAATAATTGAATAACAAAATGTTTTACATATAAACGTTCCTAAGACCTTTTTTGGAAATAAGTATTAATAACTAAATAGAACAATAACCGTGTAAAGTCAGAGCAGACCTGTATGCCATTTAAAACAGTATCTTGGTTACTGTATACATAAAACATAAATTCAGCTTTCAATCTTCTTCGTAATTTTGTAAACAAAATAGGACTTCTGGTCATACAAGAACAAACTAATGAATTGAAATTCCTGAGTATTCCTGTAAAATAGTCACCTGATGCTTGTTAGGTAAACCACATAAGGAAAATGAGAATACCATGGCTGAAACCATCAACCTGTTCCTTCTGGTGAGATTTTAGGGAGGAATATGGATTTTTGAACCGTTGATGAAACCTCGTCCTCCGACGAAGTAAGCAGCCTTCCCCTCACTTCGTGCTATCTTGATCGTTGGCCACAACTTGTTCCTTCTTTCTATGTCTTCCGGGCTGAGATGCTCGGCGAAACGCATACCATGGCTCTGAAGGAAGGCGTTCTTCCTAGCAGCTTTCCAGACAGCATCCCTGTAGAATCTGGTAGTGAATAGGATGATGATACCCCTGGGTCTTGAATCGTTTTGCTGTTGCTTCTTGCCGAGGCGATGTACAACGTCGATGGTATCACCAACTTTGTTCTTCTCTGCAGGCAAAACTTCTTGGCAGATACGGATAGCCTCTCCTCGCACATCTTCATTCTCCACCTCTGGCAAGCCGTAGAGTCTCAGGTTCCATTTTCTTGTGTATTGTTCCAGATCAGTGAGACGTCTATGGTAGACATTGTTATTCTTTTCCACCCTTTCCACATTTTTTCAACTTTTGCCACTCTCGTTTTCACATCATTAATTTCACCACATGCAAACTCCACAGTCTTTTTCAAGCCTTCGATAACCATGGTGTTCGCGCCTACCATTTTCTCAATGGCGTCACACCTGGAGTTGATGAGTAAGGAGAGGGTAGCCACGATGTCAGAGTTCATGTTGGGTTTTTTGGAGGGTGGAGGTTTGCACGGAGTAACCGGTAAAGAGGGGAATTCGTCATCTTCAGCATTCGAAAGCATGCTATTATCCATAGGCGAAGCGTAGTTATGGCAGTTGTCTATAAGCACGTTTCTCTCTTGTTGATTAGCAATAGAACGGCTAACTTCTTCCTTTCTTTTTTTGTCACGACTTTGCTTGGGCATGTTGAAATAAATGATCCAATTATCATTCCAGTCACAGGAAAGGTCTTATATCTTGAACAAATAAAAATAATAATGACTAAACTTTTTTTTTTCACAATCTTTCTGAAGTTTGGTACGGAGCTCGGTAAAAAGGCGTCAAATCACTTGTCAATATCACGTGTCAAACTCATTCCACAGAGGGCCAAGTGTCTGCGGGTTTTCGCTCCACCCTTGTACTTGATTAATGAATTAAGGTAACTAACTAGTAAGGAACTCCCCTCACCTGATTGTCTTGGTCTTAATTGAAAGTAAAACCCCAAAACCCACAGACATTCGGCCCTTCTTGGAATGAGTTTGACACCCCTGGTCTATCAATCTGCTATTCCCCATGGTAGGAAAGTTTACCTATTTTAGTGGTCAGCTTGTCATTCTGTGCAAAAATGACAATTCATACTACCAGTAGGCCTAGGCTACATATATTGTTTTTTAAAGCAATGAGGGCTATGAAAAAGATCAGAACGTTTAGCTTAAAATGTTGGTGAACTATTATGTATTCACATAAGCGCAGCAATGCACACAAGGCAGTAATTTACGCTAACACCATTCCGTACAAATGTGCGCAACCTTGACATTCAAATGAGGATGCAAAGAAAACTAATAGGACTGTAGCAACTGTGTTGACATCAACATTTGGGGTGTGAACTGTGTTTCTATTCAAGCGTTGATTGACATGATAATGGCTCTATAGTATTGGAGAAAAGTTGAAGTATTGGAGAAAAAGCGGACCTCTCTGACGCTGTACAATACATCATAACGTGTTATGGCGTAACTACAGCACGCATAAAGCAACTAATTCTGTCTTACAGCCACTCTCCACCAGGTGCAGCACTTCTCTCACCGTTTAAAAACAAGAAAGGGACAGGGACAGGGTAAGAGGGATACCTAGTCATTTTTTGCATCATCACTGCAAGCTATCATGACTCTCAAATGCAGCTGTTTACTTCTGAAGATCACTTTAGCACCGTCCTAAAAACCAGATTCAAATTCGACACAAACCTTCAAATAGGTATGTAATGACATATTATATAAACTTTTTATGGTGTTTTATTTACATTTTAGAGGCGATAAGGTGATAAATTGGACAGATTGAGTGAAAAAAGCCATTTCCCCACATGACATCTCTCCTTCTCACAATCACGCATTAGGTTTCGATTCCCCACCTGCCATTTTTAAAAAGACCCGATGGAGCTCATTGCCTTCTTGAATAATGCAGAGACGGGCAGCATGAAGGTCTCGTCATTGATTTTGTTGGAAAGGGGAGAAATTGTGCTTTACAATGGTATTGATATTACAGTTGATCTGGAAGTATTAAATGTTTTGGCCTGTAAAATAAGGTAAATTGTACGGACCATAGAGATATACAAAAGTGAGTTAGTTTACGTTAGGCTATGAGCGAATGCTCGTTCCATAATGCAATTAGCGGGAAAACACCATTGTCAAAAGCTCACCTCACAGCAAGCATTTTCACGAGACATAGATGAAAATATCAATTTGACATTTTGAAAGAGGGGAGATCTAAAGATGCAACAACTAAGAAGGGTTGCTAATATGACTAGGATTGTGCATTTTGGCTAATGGACAATGAAAGAAATCTGGATATTTGATAACCAATAGAACAAGAGTGGAATACACTACTGGTTTCAATGGCATATGGAAGTCTTAATAAAATAATTGCCTCCACGTTTGGTTGTATTTTGGTTAGCCTACTTTGAACCAGGGTAAACATGCCTCATAATATGTAGTAAAACATTCATGTTTCAAACAATTACACTGAACAAAAATATAAACGCAACTTGTAAAGTGTTGGTCCCGTGTTTAATGAACTGAAATTTAAAAAAAAAATATTAAAAAAATTAAACTTTTTTTATTTTTATTATTATTATTATTTTTTTATCGCTGAAATGTTCCATATGCACAAAAAGCTATTTCTCAAAAATGTTGTGCATTTATTTACATCCCTGTTAGTGAGCATTTCTCCTTTGCCAAGATAATCCATCCACCTGACAAGTGTGGCATATCAAGAAGCTGTTAACGCAGCCTGATTATTACACAGGTGCACCTTGTACTGGGGACAATAAAGGCCACTTTAAAATGTGCAGTTTTGTTTACACAACACAATGCCACAGATGTCTCAAGTGTTAAGTCAGCATGCAATAGGCAAGCTGACTGCAGGAATATCCACCATAGCAGTTGCCAGATAGAGAAATTAACATTAAATTACCATAAGCTGCCTCCAATGTTGTTTTAGAGCATTTGGCATTAAGTCCAACCTGCCTCACAACCGCAGGCCACGTGAAACCCTTTTGTGGGGAAAAACTCATTCTGATTGGCTGGGCCTGGCTGCCAAGTGGGTGGGCCTATACCAAGTGGGTGGGCCATCCCTGCCCAGTCATATTAAATCCATAGATGAGGGCCTAATGAATTTATTTCAATTGACTGACTTCCTTATATGAACTGTAACTCAGTAAAATCTTGAATGTTGCATTTATATTTTGGTTCAGTATAAGTTAATGTTTTCAAAATGCATACTGCCTCCAGCCAATTACAAAGTGGTGTGTGATGTGTTGTAGCCTGCCTACCATTATATGCACTTGAATGGTGAATGGGAAGTGTGCTTCAATTACCAGTTGAGAAATAAAAATAGCAATTTTTAATTGTGGCTATCAAAACAGTTAGCACGTTATTTCATTTAGAATTGTTACGCAATGAGGCCTCCCGGGTGGCGCAGTGGTTAAGGGTTCGCGCCCAGGCTCTGTCGTAACCGGCCGCGACCAGGAGGTCCGTGGGGCGACGCACAATTGGCCTAGCGTCGTCCGGGTTAGGGAGGGATTGGTCGGTAGGGATCTCCTTGTCTCATCGCGCACCAGCGACTCCTGTGGCGGACCGGGCGCAGTGCGCGCTAGCCAAGGTTGCCGGGTGCACGGTGTAGCCTCCGACACATTGGTGCGGCTGGCTTCCGGGTTGGACGCGCGCTGTGTTAAGAAGCAGTACGGCTGGTTGGGTTGTGTATCGGAGGACGCATGACATTCAACCTTCGTCTCTCCCGAGCCCGTACGGGAGTTGTAGCAATGAGACAAGATAGTAGCTACTACAACAATTGGATACCACGAAAATTGGGGAGAAAAAGGGGTCAAATAAAAAAATATAAAAAAAATAAAAAGATTTGTTACGCAATGATTGGGCTTATAAAAGCATGTTTCAGTCAAACAGCAAGCTCTACCAGCAACTCTCACACTCTGACAGATTTTCTGCTTAAACTAGGCTCATATCTGTAAGCTGTGTGCGTGCATGTGATAAATAAGAATCAGAGGCTAACGAAAATACTAGGGGTGTGCCGATATGGCAATACTCTTATTCGTAATCATATCAGTAAATTGACAGTCAATAGTCGGATCGGATGATACTTGTGCTCTGAAAAAACGTAAATGTATTAATATGCTTAAAACCTCTACAGGATTGGTGTCCCGTATCCCAAAAATAAGAGATAAAAGTAACAAGTAATTAAAGAGCAGCAGTAAAACAACAATAGCGAGACTATATACAGGGGGGTACCAGTACAGAGTCAATGTGCGGGGGCTCCGGTTAGTTGAGGTAGTATGTACATAGAGCTATTGAAGTGACTATGCATAGATGACCACAACAGAGAGTAGCAGCGTAGTAAAGAGGGGGAGGGGGGGGCAATGCAAATAGTCTGGGTAGCCATTTGATTAGATGTTCAGGAGTCTTACGGCTTGGGGGTAGACGCTGTTTAGAAGCTTCTTGGACCTACAGTGAGGAAAAAAGTAATCCTCCTCCTCCAAACACGGCGAGTTGAGCAGAGAGAACAGTCTATGACTAAGGTGGCTGGAGTCTTTGACAATTTTTAAGGCCTTCCTCTGACACCGCCTGGTAAAAGAGGTCCTGGATGGCAGGAAGCTTGGCCCCAGTGATGTACCTTCTGTAGTGCCTTGCGGTCAGAGGCCGAGCAGTTGCCATACCAGGCAATGATGCAACCCATCAGTATGCTCTCGATGGTTCAGCTGTAGAACTTTGTGTTGTTACCTATCCTTACCACCTGGGGGCGGCAGGAAGTCTAGGAGTCAGTTGCAGAGGGAGGTGTTTAGCCCCAGGGTCCTTATCTTATTGATGAGCTTTGAGGGCACTATGGTGTTGAATACTGAGCTGTAGTCAATGAATAGCTTTCTCACATAGGTGTTCCTTTTGTCCCGGTGGGAAAGGGCAGTGTGGAGCGCAATAGAGATAGCATCATTTGTGGATCTGTGGGGGCGGTATGCAAATTGTAGTGTATCTAGGGTTTCTGGTATAATGGTGTTGATGTGAGCCATGACCAGCCTTTCAAAGCACTTCATGGCTACAGACGTGAGTGCTACGGGTCGGTAGTCATTTAGGCAGGTTACCTTAATGTTCTTGGGCACAGGCACTGTAGTGGTCTGCTTAAAAGATGTTGGTATTACAGACTCGGACAGGGAGAGGTTGAAAATGTCAGTGAAGACACTTGCCAGTTGGTCAGCGCATGCTTACAGTACACGTCTTGGTAATCTGTCTAGCCCTGCAGCCTTGTGAATGTTGATCTGTTTAAAGGTCTTACTCACATCATCTGCGGAGAACGTGATCACAGTCTTCCGGAACAGCTTGTGCTCTCATGCATGTTTCAGTGTTATTTGCCTCGAAGCGAGCATAGAAGTAGTTTAGCTCGACTGTTAGGCACGTGTCACTGGGCAGCGCTCGGCTGTGCTTCCCTTTGTAGTCTGTAATGGTTTGCAAGCCCTGCCACATTCGACGAGCGTCAGAGCCGGTGTAGTATGATTAGTCATGGTTCGTCGGTGGGCATATCAGGATTTCTTTTAAGTTTCTAGGTTAGAGTCCCACTCCTTGAAAGCGGCAGCTCTAGCCTTTACCTCAGTGCGGATGATGCCTGTAATCCATGGCTTCTGGTTGGGGTATGTACGTGCGATCACTGTGGGGACGACGTCATCGATGCACATATTGATGAAGTCAATGACTGATGTGTTGTACTCTTCAATGCCATAGGAAGAATCCCGGAACATATTCCAGTCTGTGCTAGCAAAACAGTCCTGTCGCTTAGCATCTGCTTCATCTGACCACTTTTTTTATTGATCTAGTCACTGGTGCATCCTGCTTGAATTTTTTCTTGTAAGTAGGAATCAGGAGGATAGAATTATGGTCAGATTTGCCAAATGGAGGGCGAGGGAGAGCTTTGTATGCGTCTCTGTGTGTGGAGTATAGGTGGTCCAGAGTTTTTTCTCTCCTCTGGTTGCACATTTAACATGCTGATAGAAATTTGGTAAAAATGGATTTAAGTTTCCCTGCATTGAAGTCCCCGGCCAATAGGAGCGCCGTCTGAGTGAGCGTCATCTTGTTTGCTTATGGCGGAATACAGCTCATTCAATGCTGTCTTAGTGCCAGCCCATGACTGTGGTGGTATGTAACCAGCTACGAAAAATACAGATGAAAACTAATTAGAGTTTATCATTAGATACTCTACCTCAGGGGAGCAATAGCTCGAGACTTCCTTAGATATAGTGCACCAGCTGTTATTTACAAAAATACATAGTCCACCACCCCTTGTCTTACCAGATGCCGCTGTTCTATCCTGCCGATACAGCGTATAACCAGCCAGCTGTATGTTGATAGGGTCGTCGTTCAGCCACACCTCCGTGAAGCATAAGATGTTACAGTTTTTATTGTCCCAATGGTAGTTTAATCTTCCGCGTAGCTCGTCGATTTTATTCTCCAAAGATTGCACGTTTGCTAGCAGAATGGAGGGAAGTGGGGGTTTATTCGATCGCCTACGAATTCTCAGAAGGCAGCCCGCCCTTTGGCCCCTTTTTCTCTGCCTCATCTTCACGCAAATCGCGGGGATCTGGGCCTATTCCCGAGAAAGCAGTATATCCTTCGCATCGGGCTCATCAGTCGCGAAAGGAAAAAAAGGATTCTGCTAGTCTGTGGTGAGTAATCTCAGTCCTGATATCTTGAAGTTATTTTCGGTCATAAGTGACGGTAGCAGCACATTATGTACAAAATAAGTAAAACCATAAGCTACAAACAAAGCAAATAAACAAACCAAAAAACACAATAGGTTGGGGACACGTAAAACGTGCCTTCCTCTCTGGCTCCAACTTTAAACTGGCTGAAAAAACAAATATGCATGTTTTTTTCTTTGTATTATCTTTTACCAGATCTAATGTGTTATATTCCCCTACATTCATTTCACAATTCCACAACCTTCAACGTGTTCCCTTTCAAAAATATGCATATCCTTGCTTCAGGTCCTGAGCTACAGGCAGTTAGATGTTATTTTAGGCGAAAATTGGAAAAAAAGAGTCCGATGTTGGCAAAATACCTCACTGCACATTCTCAGTGCAAAATAGCTTCAGATTAGAAACAGTGCTAGGAGGGGTGTGTGTGTGTTTCCCTCGCCATGTTATTTATCATAGTAGCAGATAGCAGCAATCTAAATGATCAGACCAAAAAAATGCAAGGAAATTATGAAGCGAGTGGATTGAGAAATACAGCTTCCCTCTATCCAATCAGAGCAGCAGGATCAACGTACAGCCCGCCCTCCTCTTTAAAGACAGCCAGTTGAGTTATATAGACCACGTAGAACCTTGAATAATGAGAAATATGCGTGCTGGCACCTGAATTTATTTTTCTTCTCGATCACAGATAATAAAAAATTAAATGAGGATCCAGAAAATTGCCCACATCCATTACAATACTCATTTTGTCCTACTACTCAGCAAACCCCTAGAAAGTAGACATGTGCCATTTTAATTCCACTAAATTATGCAAACTACTCACAGACCGCTAAGCATGACCAGTCAAATGTATTTACATCAATTAATATTTGATCAATGAATAGGTTAAAAATGATTATTCTGCAATTAATTTGTTTTCTTCTCCCAGACAATTGACCTGCAACAATTTAATTTATTGGCTTTTCATTTTTTGACGGCCAAAAGCCGGCTATTACCGGCTAACGGAAACCCTGCAGTATTGTCACTATGGATAGAGGGCAGGATAGACAATTGACTGGTAGAGCTATATTGACCTATGTTATAATACGTGTGCAGAAGCATAGTGCATAAGGGAAGTACCAAAACACCTTAGTAGGGGAGGCGATTGTAAGCAGATGAGGACATTAGGCCTATATAGTAAAACCTGCAAAATTTTGAATGTATATCAGGGAAAAAACACACTACCCTTCCCTGTGCCCAATAAAAACAAACACAAACCTCCCTAAAGCAAAAAAATATATAAAGTTAGACAACCCTCCCCTATTTTGGATCAGTACATTTTTAAATGTCCCTTAGACATAAATAAATCAAATAAGTGTTTGGCGAATACATTTAAAAATGTAATCCATAAGCCTACATACATCAATGACTTAGCACATATATTACGTGCACATATAAAGGTTATTTCATCCTAATAATAATACATTTTCTTTAATTTGCTGTATAGAATCTAATTATCAATATAATAAAACTAGGCCTATGATATTTCCTTGAATAGGCCTAACCTACTCAAACATCATAATTGGCTTAACAAGGGCTGTGTAGATTCATTCATTTTTAGAACATGGAGATTTATAGGAATCATTTTCAAGTTTTTTTAGAGTTCTGCACCACTCTGTTTCGCAGCACAATAAATACAGTGGGGCAAAAAAGTATTTAGTCAGCCACCAATTGTGCAAGTTCTCTCACTTAAAAAGATGAGAGAGGCCTGTAATTTTCATCATAGGCACACTTCAACTATGACAGACAAAATGAGAAAAAAAATCCAGAAAATCACATTGTAGGATTTTTAATAAATTTATTTGCAAATTATGGTGGAAAATAAGTATTTGGTCAATAACAAAAGTTTATCACAATACTTTGTTATATACCCTTTGTTGGCAATGACAGAGGTCAAATGTTTTCTGTAAGTCTTCACAAGGTTTTCACACACTGTTGCTGGTATTTTGGCTCATTCCTCCATGCAGATCTCCTCTAGAGCAGTGATGTTTTGGGGCTGTTGCTGGGCAACACGGACTTTCAACTCCCTCCAAAGATTTTCTATGGGGTTGAGATGTGGAGACTGGCTAGGCCACTCCGGGACCTTGAAATGCTTCTTACGAAGCCACTCCTTCGTTGCCCGGGTGGTGTGTTTGGGATCATTGTCATGCTGAAAGACCCAGCCACGTTTCATCTTCAATGCCCTTGCTGATGGAAGGAGGTTTTCACTCAAAATCTCACGATACATGGCCACATTCATTCGTTCCTTTACACGGATCAGTCGTCCTGGTCCCTTTGCAGAAAAACAGCCCCAAAGCATGATGTTTCACAGTAGGAATGGTGTTCTTTGTATGCAACTCAGCATTCTTTGTCCTCCAAACACGACGAGTTGAGTTTTTACCAAAAAGTTATATTTTAGTTTCATCTGACCATATGGCATTCTCCCAATCTTCTTCTGGATCATCCAGAAGTTCAGACGGGCCTGGACATGTACTGGCTTAAGCAGGGGGACACGTCTGGCACTGCAGGATTTGAGTCCCTGGCAGCGTAGTGTGTTACTGATGATAGGCTTTGTTACTTTGGTCCCAGCTCTCTGCAGGTCATTCACTAGGTCCCCCCGTGTGGTTCTGGGATTTTTGCTGACCGTTCTTGTGATCATTTTGACCCCACGGGGTGAGATCTTGCATGGAGCCCCAGATCGAGGGAGATTATCAGTGGTCTTGTATGTCTTACATTTCCTAATAATTGCTCCCACAGTTAATTTCCTCAAACCAAGCTGCTTACCTATTGCAGATTCAGTCTTCCCAGCCTGGTGCAGGTCTACAATTGTTTGTTTCTGGTGTCCTTTGACAGCTCTTTGGTCTTGGCCATAGTGGAGTTTGGAGTGTGACTGTTTGAGGTTGTGGACAGGTGTCTTTTATACTGATAACAAGTTCAAACAGGTGCCATTAATACAGGTAACGAGTGGAGGACAGAGGAGCCTCTTAAAGAAGAAGTTATAAGTCTGTGAGAGCCAGAAATCTTGCTTGTTTGTAGGTGACCAAATACTTATTTTCCACCATAATTTGCAAATAAAGTCATTAAAAATCCTACAATGTGATTTTTTTTTCTCATTTTGTCTGTCATAGTTGAAGTGTACCTATGATGAAAATTACAGGCCTCTCTCATCTTTTTAAGTGGGAGAACTTGCAGAATTGGTGGCTGACTAAATACTTTTTTGCCCCACTGTATGTATATCGATTGGAGGAGTATCAGGCTATGGTGATTGGCACTAATAGCCTTTGTAAAGTCTGTATCAATACCACTTTTAGGAAAGTGTCTGGGTGACTGTGAGCTGATTGACCAGCAAGCTACAGTAGGTGTGAATTTTTTTGAAAGCCTTATCATCTAAATACTTCCCATCAATGGGAAGTGCCTTCATAAAGTAATCATTCAACTTGACGTATTCCACATTTTGTTGTGTTACAGCCTGAATTCAAAATAGATTACTCACCCATCTACACAAAACGAAAAAGTCAAATCATGTTTTTTGAAAATGTTGCCAATTTATTGAAAATTAAATACAGAAGTATTCACACCCCTTTGGCAGCAATTACAGCTCTAAGAGCTTTGCACATCTGGATTGTACAATATTTGCACATTATTATTTTGTAATTCATAAAGCTCTGTCAAGTTGTTTGTTGATCACTGCTAGACAGCCATTTTCAAGACTTGCCATAGATTTTCATGCCGATTTAAGTCAAAACTGTAACTAGGCCACTCAGGAACATTCAATGTCGTTTTGTTAAGCAAGTCCAGTGTATGTTTGACCTTGTGTTTTAGGTTATTGTTCTGCTGAAAGGTAAATTAATCTCCCAGTATCTGTTGGAAAGCAGACTGAACTCCAGGTTCTCCTCTAAGATTTTGCCTGTGCTAAGCTCTATTCCATTTATTTTTTATTTAAAAAACTCCCTAGTCCTTGCCGATGACAACCATACCCATAACATGATGCAGCCACCACCATGCTTAAAAATCTATACAGTGGTACCCAGTGATGCGTTGTGTTGGATTTGCCCCAAAAATAACACTTTGTATTCAGGACATAATTTTTAGTTCTTTGCCACGTTTTCTGCAGTTTTACTTTAGTGCCTTACTGCAAACAAGACACATGTTTTGGAATATTTGTAGTCTGTGCAGGCTTCCTCCTTTTCACGGTGTCATTTAGGTTATTATTGTGGAGTAATAACTACAATGTTGTTGATCCATCCTCAGTTTTTCCCATCACAGCCATTAAACTAACTGTTTTAAAGTCACAATTGGCCTCATGGCGAAATCCCTGAGCGGTTTTCTTTCTCTCCGACAACTGAGTTAGGAAGGACTCCTGTATCTTTGTAGTAACTGGGTGTATTGATACACAATCCAAAGTGTAATTAACAACTTCACCATGCTTAAAGAGATATTCAATGTCTGCTGTTTCTGTCGTTTTCGCTATCTTCCAATAGGTGCCATTCTTTGCGAGGCATTGGAAAACCTCTCATGTTAAACACTATTATCGCAGAAAGAGTGAGTCCGTGCAACTTATTATTTGACTAGTTACGCACATTTTTACTCCTTAACTGATTTAGGCTTGCCATAACAAAGGGGTTGAATACTTACTGACTCAAGACATTTCATCTTTTCATTTTTTATTAATTTGTAAACATCTCTAAAATCATAATTCCACTTTGACATTATGGGGTATTATGTGTAAGCCAGTGATAAAACAAATCTCAATTTAAGTAATTTTAAATTCAAACTGTAACACAACAAAATGTGAAAAAAGTCAAACTTATGAATCATTTCTGAAGGCACTGTATGAGATAGTTAGGCCTAGTGATATTGTCAACCATCATCAGCTGATCCAGGAAATATTTTTTTAACAAACAAATGCTGTGATAGGCCTATAAGCACACCATGCAAAAACAGCCAGCGCAGGAAAACGATGGAAGAATCTCGGACTGGACACTGAGTCTAGGCTACTGTGTGTACATTTTTGGATCATTGGATCAAGCGTACATTTTCGTTAACTGTAATTTTGTTAGTTACGTTCCAATATTTCCTCCATTTTGTGCCAATATCAGTTATTTTTAAGTCTTGGTTCCACTAGTATATTTTTTTCTAAGATAATGTCAGTTGGATAGGGTCTCTAAGGTTTTCAAAAGCTTATCTATCATATGAATGAATATCCTTTTCTGATTCAAATAGGATTCCCTTAAGATTGGAAATCTTTTGGACATCCGAGCAAATCTAAATTTCGTGATAAAACTTTTAAGTTGCATGTATTTTAAAAATATCTACTTTGGTCCATCTAAAATTGCTTTTGCATGCTGTCATGGAAATAAATGTATTTCTTATGACCAAGTCATTTACAGTTTCTATACCTTTAGTTTTCTATGTGTACCAATTTATCGGTGAATTCTGAATAGCTATTCAAGGACTGTTCCATAGGATTGTGTTTTTAGGGAGTGATAGATACAATCACATTATTAAACATCAATGTGATTGTAATCCTTACTTGGACTAACTCATTCTTAGTTACAGTGCCTTGCGAAAGTATTCGGCCCCCTTGAACTTTGCGACCTTTTGCCACATTTCAGGCTTCAAACATAAAGATATAAAACTGTATTTTTTTGTGAAGAATCAACAACAAGTGGGACACAATCATGAAGTGGAACGACATTTATTGGATATTTCAAACTTTTTTAACAAATCAAAAACTGAAAAATTGGGCGTGCAAAATTATTTAGCCCCTTTACTTTCAGTGCAGCAAAATTATTCAGCCCCCTTAAGTTAAATACTTTGTAGCACCACCTTTTGCTGCGATAACAGCTGTAAGTCGCTTGGGGTATGTCTCTATCAGTTTTGCACATTGAGAGACTGAAATCTTTTCCCATTCCTCCTTGCAAAACAGCTCGAGCTCAGTGAGGTTGGATGGAGAGCATTTGTGAACAGCAGTTTTCAGTTCTTTCCACAGATTCTCGATTGGATTCAGGTCTAGACTTTGACTTGGCCATTCTAACACCTGGATATGTTTATTTTTGAACCATTCCATTGTAGATTTTGCTTTATGTTTTGGATCATTGTCTTGTTGGAAGACAAATCCCCGTCCCAGTCTCAGGTCTTTTGCAGACTCCATCAGGTTTTCTTCCAGAATGGTCCTGTATTTGGCTCCATCCATCTTCCCATCAATTTTAACCATCTTCCCTGTCCCTGCTGAAGAAAAGCATGCCCAAACCATGATGCTGCCACCACCATGTTTGACAGTGGGGATGGTGTGTTCAGGGTGATGAGCTGTGTTGCTTTTATGCCAAACATAACGTTTTGCATTGTTGCCAAAAAGTTCCATTTTGGTTTCATCTGACCAGAGCACCTTCTTCCACATGTTTGGTGTGTCTCCTAGGTGGCTTGTGGCAAACTTTAAACGACACTTTTTATGGATATCTTTAAGAAATGGCTTTCTTCTTGCCACTCTTCCATAAAGGCCAGATTTGTGCAATATACGACTGATTGTTGTCCTATGGACAGAGTCTCCCACCTCAGCTGTAGATCTCTGCAGTTCATCCAGAGTGATCATGGGCCTCTTGGCTGCATCTGTGATCAGTCTTCTCCTTGTATGAGCTGAAAGTTTAGAGGGACGGCCAGGTCTTGGTAGATTTGCAGGGGTCTGATACTCCTTCCATTTCAATATTATCGCTTGCACAGTGCTCCTTGGGATGTTTAAAGTTTGGGAAATCTTTTTGTATCCAAATCCGGCTTTAAACTTCTTCACAACAGTATCTCGGACCTGCCTGGTGTGTTCCTTGTTCTTCATGATGCTCTCTGCGCTTTTAACGGACCTCTGAGACTATCACAGTGCAGGTGCATTTATACGGAGACTTGATTACACACAGGTGGATTGTATTTATCATCATTAGTCATTTAGGTCAACATTGGATCATTCAGAGATCCTCACTGAACTTCTGGAGAGAGTTTGCTGCACTGAAAGTAAAGGGGCTGAATAATTTTGCACGCCCAATTTTTCAGTTTTTGATTTGTTAAAAAAGTTTGAAATATCCAATAAATGTCGTTCCACTTCATGATTGTGTCCCACTTGTTGATTCTTCACAAAAAAATACAGTTTTATATCTTTATGTTTGAAGCCTGAAATGTGGCAAAAGGTCGCAAAGTTCAAGGGGGCCGAATACTTTCGCAAGGCACTGTATACAGAGAAGAGAGTCGGCCCAAGAACTGAACCCTGTGGCACCCCCATAGAGTCTTCCAGAGTTCCGGACAGAGAAGTAGTTGGTAAACCAGGCGAGGCAATCATTTGAGGAACCAAGCCTGTCGAGTCTGCCAATAAGAATGTGGTGATTGACAGTCAAAAGCTTTGGCCAGGTCGATGAATACGGCTGCACAGTAATGTCTCTTATCAATGGCGGTCATGATGTCATTTAGGACCTTGAGTGTGGCTGAGGTGCACCCATGACCAGCTCTGAAACCAGATTGCATAGCGGAGAAGGTATGGTAGGATTCGAAATGATCCATAATCTGTTTGTTTACTTGGCTTTCAAAGACCTTAGAAAGACAGGATAGGATAGATATAGGTCTGTAGCAGTTTGGGTCTAGAGTGTCACCCCCTTTGAAGAGGGGGATGACCGCAGCAACTTTCCAATCTTTGGGAATCTCAGACGATACGAAAGAGAGGTTGAACAAGCTAGTTATAGGGGTTGCAAGAATTTTGGAAGATCATTTTAGAAAGAGAGGGTACAGATTGTCTAGCCAGGCTGATTTGGAGGGGTCCAAATTTTGCAGCTCTTTCAGAACATCAGCTATCTGGATTTGGGTGAAGGAGAAATGGTGGGGTCTTTGGCGGGTTGGAGGGTGCTGGACAGTTGACCGGGGTAGGGGTAGCCAGGTGAAAAGCATGGCCAGCCGTAGAGAAATGCTAATTCAAATTCTCAATTATAGTGGTTTTATCGGTGGTAACATTATTTCCTAGCCTCAGAGCAGTGGGCAGCTGGGAGGAGTTGCTCATGGACTTTACAGTGTCCCAGAACCTTTTTGAGTTTGTACTACAGGATGCAAATTTCTGTTTGAAAAAGCTAGCCTTAGCTTTCCTAACTGCCTGTGTATATTTGTTCCTAACTTCCCTGAAAAGTTGCATATCACAGGGGCTATTCGATGCTAATGCAGAACGCCACAGTATGTTTTTGTGCTGGTCATGGGCAGACATAGTCCTTGGTTCACTCCAGACCTATCTGTTCCTAGTTCAATTTTTTTTGAATGGGGCATGCTTATTTAAGATGGTGAGGAAGGCACTTTTAAAGAATAACCAGGCATCCTCTTCTGACGGGATGAGGTCAATGTCATTCCAGGATACACCGGCCGGGTCGATTAGAAAGGCCTGCTCGCAGAAGTTTTTTAGGGAGTTTTTGAAAGTGATGAGGGGTAGTCGTTTGTTCGCAGATTACCTGATTACTTATATAGTAAATGTAGTAAATGTGCTGTATATCCTCACAGTCAAATTGTACCCAGAAAGTCATTTCAGTGATTATTAGCAAGCTGGACACAGTCAAGAAACTGTATGAATGTAGGAAAACTATAATTTATAATTTCGACAGTTTTGATTTTACTTGAGTCATTTTAAAGTATATTGAGTCCCTCCCAAAAAACATGTATTTTAAAAAAGGCCTATATCAGTCATGACAGCAGTCAAATTCCATGTGACCGTTTAGTCACGGTAATTAGACTTCCCCAAGCTCTGATACTGCTGATGGTCTTTAGTAGCCTACCAAACTTGCTAACTGCCTGGTATTCAGGACTCTATTGTCCCTCTAATCACTCTGACATCAATGCAAATGTAATTGAACATCTAATCAAACACTTCATGAGAGCCCATGAGCTCATGTTGCACAACATTTCTATAGGCTATGTAATTGTGTGAGAAAACAGAGTTGATGGCCTCTATTAAAAAAAGGATCTCATCAGCATTCTATAGGCTAGGCCTACTATATTTATTTATCAACTTCTCTTATATTAAGCACATTGCTTCTCTTTACAACAGGAGTAGCCTACCTGGCTGGCATGAAAATAAACCATGGGAAAGGCATCCTCCATTCACTAGTTAAAAGCATAGATTACGTATTTTTTGCCCCTGCCCCAGTTTCAAGATAGGTGCATGATAGTGGTCCATTCGAAATCAAAACAAATTTCACACAAACTAAATAATGTATGTATAGACAAGATTAAATCAAGAATAGTCTGGATTGGTGACCATATCAGCCTGTCACATGTGAATGATGCCCAGCTTGTGTGCAGTAAGGCAAGAAACAGCGCCTGCCTTTTTTTGCGACTTTTTCAAATCAGTCGCACACCTACCTCATGTGGCCTATAAGGTTTGTATCACAGGGCCTTCCGAGTGGCGCAGCGGTGTAAGTCACTGCATCGCAGTGTTGCTGCGTCAGTACAGCCTGGGGTTCGTTCCCATACTGTGTTACAACCAGGCAGGAGTCCCATAGGGAGGCGCACAATTGGCCTAGCATTGTCCGGGTTAGGAGAGGGTTTGGCCGGGGGGGCTGTACTTGGCTCATCGTGCTCTAGAGACTCCTTGTGGCGGGCCGGATGCCTGCAGGCTGACTTCGGGTTAAGCAAGCAGATGTTAAGCAGCGCAGCTTGACGGGTCATGTTTCGGAGGACGCATGACCTGACCTTCACCTCTCCTGAGCCCGTTGGGGAGTTGCAGCGATGAGACAAGATTGTAATCACGAAATTGGGTAAAAGATGGTAAAAAATATATAATTATTCGAATCACAACTAAAGTGGGAGAAATAGAGCCTAACTGGCATCCATACGCACTGTGTGAGTTTCAAGTTTGGGGAAGTTCATTTTCACCATAAAAATTCACCTTTATAATAAAAGCATTACATGAACAATTGCATTTGCGGTCACTTTTGAGAATGGTGCTTTCCTGCTAATTGATTGCATTATGGAACATTCATGCTTATAGCCTACTGCCGTTCGTGCATTGCTGTGCTTATAATGTGAAGTAATCGCCAAATAGTTTCTTAACATTTTAAGCTAAACGTTCTGATCGGTTGCATCAGCCTCAATATTTTAAAAATATTTGTTGATACTAGTGGTTGTATTAATATGGAATCTATTCCCTTCCACAACTGTCCCAGACTATGCTTGGAATATTTATATGGGGGATAATAGATTGACATGGGCTAGTGATTTTAATGTACGTTAGGCCTACTCACCTTGCTGGCTGACAAAAAGTAAATGTGTCCAGTTCTTCCAACATCTTCAATATGCTCCTCGGCATTTGATAAGGATGCACACGCGCAGCTGCATCCCTGTGAGAAGGACCTGATCACATGATGGGCATTGGCTAATAAGAATTTAGATATCTGAGAGAGCCATGTGAGTGAGAGGCCCTTCTGGGGATGCAGCCGGGAGAAGGGAATTGTAATTATTATATTCAGCCCAAGAGGAACAACGGACAACGGCCGCAAAAGGCATGGATTTTTTTTTGTAGGCATTACGGCAACACAAAGGGGATGCCGCCAGGAAATTCAAGGCAAATTGTGAATGAGAGACTGATGAAGTGTGTGCAGCCTATGCAAAAAAACAGAGCAAAGCCTTTCATGCAACTTTTTTCAAATCATCCTTAGTCACATCATGCTGCCTTAGAATGTGATAAAAATAAAAACATATATCCCAACGTTTGTATCACAACTAAAGTTGCATAAATAACTCTAAATTAAGCATATCGGAGGGCCTGTTAGCTGTATGTGCGTGACTCCCTCAAGTCATTTAGAGATAATGTCCTTTCTATTTTATTCAGCTTTGCTCAATTGTATTCTTGATACTATAAAATAATATAAAATAATGCCACGGAATTCCAAGCAAATCTTGTTTGCTAAATGAACTAGGGTAGCCCACAGCCATAGCCAGATTAGGGCCTAACATAAGGACAACTCAACCTCATATCATGTTTGTTTAGACCTGTCTAAAATAAATAATGGATTTGTTGTGATGGTGTAGGCTATATTACATTTATTTATTAGACCTGTTGAAATGTAGATGTTTCAAAATGTCTGCATCAGTGGCTTGTAGGCTATGCGTGGAAGCCAGGAGATGCTAAATGTGTTTGTTAATTACCATGAGACCAACAGTTATTTGCTTGACAATCACCAGCTGACAATTTTGTGACCGCCACAGCCCTAGTAATGAGACACTACTGCTTTGAGTAGTCCAGACTGAATAATCTCTGATTGGTAAACCTTATGACACTGATGTGTGTCAATTACAATAACACTAACGAAAGGGTAAATGGTCAAATACAGCTAGGCAATCATTCTAAGGTCGATGGTTTCATTTCAGGATGATGCCATCATTCTCTCCCCTTGGCATCCACATCACTAAGGACTTGGTGTGCACATGGTCCATACACACCCGCACAGTCGTGAAGAGGGCATGGCAGCGCCTCTTCCCCCTCAGGAGGCTGAAAATATTTGGCATGGGCCCTCGGATCGTCAAAAAGTTACAGCTGCACCATCAAGAGCATCTTGACACTGCATCACCGCTTGGGAATAGGAAATGCACCGCCCTTGACTGCAAAGTTCTACAGAGGGTGGTGAGGACAGCCCAGTACATCACTAGGGCAGAGCTTCCTGCCATCCAGGACCACAAAATCAAATCAAATGTATTGGTCACATCCACATACTTATAATATGTTATTGAGGGTGTTGCAAAATGTGCGTATCAGGCGGTGCCAAAGACTCCAGCCACCAAAGCCATAGACTGTTAATTATGATACTGTCTGGCAAACGGTACGGGAGCATCGGCTCTCGAACCAACAGACTCCGAGACAGCTTCTAAATCAAATAAAAATGTATTTGTCACATACACATATTTAGCAGATGTTATTGCGGGTGTAGCGAAATACTTGCACCCCCAAGTCATAAGACTCCCAAATAGCCAGACTGCTAAATATTAAATGAATGGTACCCGAACTATCTGCACTGACCCTATGCATACTCAATAGACTATATATACACAAACCATATACACACACTTCACTCACACACTGTACATTGACACTCCGCCACAAAACCTACACACATTCACATAACACAACACAATCACACTTTTAAACTAAAATGGGGCTGCTACACTGTTCTTTAATTCACGCTTATTATTGTCTATCCTAATGCCAAGTCACTTTACCCTGCCTTCATGTATATATCTACCTCGAATACCTTGTACCGCTTTACATTGATTTGGTACTGGTACCCCCTGTATATAGCGTTACAGCCTTATTCTAATAGGTATTACATTGATGAGGGGAAAAAACTATCCACACACAATACCTCATAATGACAAAGCAAAAACAGGTAAAAAAAAAAAATCACATTTACATAAGTACTCAGACCCTTTACCCAGTTGAAGCACCTTTGGCAGCGATTACAGCCTCGAATCTTCTTGGGTATGACGCTACAAGCTTGGCACACATCTGTATTTAACCAAAAGCAAGCCAGAAGCTAGCCAGTTTACTGGCTAACGTTAGTATTCAGCTAACCACGGTTTGTGGTCATCAGCTATCCTTTAGCTCAAAAAGCTATTACCAGTTTTGTACAACGCGACTCAGACCAGAACATACCGGACCTATTTTTCTCTCCATATCCCCGGATTTCAACCGCAAGCTCTGGACATTTACACCTGGATCTCGCAGCTAACTAGCTGCTATCTGTGTGACTATTGGCTTACGTCGATCCCGGAACAAACATAAATTATTCCGGAGGTAGCCAGCTGAAGAGTTCCATCAGCCACTCCTGGGCTACAATCACCTATCCGGACTCGTTTTACTGCCGATGCGGAGCCCCACCGGGACTTCACGACTGGACTACTGACGTTATCTGCCCGAGGAAGTTATCCAACTGGCCCCTCCGTCACGATGTTACCTGAACGTCCATCTGCGGCCCGCTAATCGTTAGCTGTCTTATCGGCTGCTATCTGAATAGGTCTATCGGACCATTTTTCTTGGGTCACTAGAACTTTATCTATTTTGCCAATTGGATTGATCCCCTCTACCACACGGAACCCCACTAATCTACCGACAGAAACGCACGAGGTGTCTAGAAACAGACCTCCATCCTATGCTAGCTTGCTACCGATGGCCCGGCTAGCTGTCGGAATCGCCGTGACCCCAACCAACCTCACTACTCACTGTAACCTTATGATCACTCGACTAAGCATACCTCTCCTTAATGTCAATATGCCTTGTCCATTGCTGTTCTGGTTAGTGTTTATTGGCTTATTTCACTGTAGAGCCTCTAGCCCTGCTCATTATACCTTATCCAACCTTTCAGTTCCACCACTCACACATGCAATGACATCACCTGGTTTCAATTATGTTTCTAGAGACAATATCTCTCTCAATGCCTAGGTTTACCTCCACTGTATTCACATCCTACCATACCATTGTCTGTACATTTTACCTTGAAGATATTTTATCGCCCCCAGAAACCTGCTCCTTTTACTCTCTGTTCCAGACGTCCTAGACAACCACTCCTCCTCTCTTCATCTGGTGATGTAGAGGTGAATCCAGGCCCTGCAGTGCCTAGCTCCACTTCTATTTCCCAGGCGCTCTCTTTTGATCACTTCTGTAACCGTTATAGACTTGGTTTCATGACTGTTAACATTAGAAGCCTCCTCCCTAAGTTTGTTTTATTCACTGCACACTGCACACTCTGCCAACCTGGATGTTCAAGCCGTGTCTGAATCCTGGCTTAGGAAGACCACCAAAAATTCTGAAATCTTCATCCCTAACTACAACATTTTCAGACAAGATAGAACAGCCAAAGGGGGCGGTGTTGCAATCTACTGCAAAGATAGCCTGCAGAGTTCTGTCCTACTATCCAGGTCTGTACTCAAACAATTTGAACTTCTACTTTTAAAAATCAACCTCTCTAAAAACAAGTCTCTCACTGTTGCCGCCTGCTATAGACCACCCTCTGCCCCCAGCTGTGCTCTGGACACCATATGTGAACTGATTGCCCCCCCCATCTATCTTCAAAGCTCGTGCTGCAAGGCGACCTACACTGGAGCATGCTTAACACCCCAGCCATCCTACAATCTAAGCTTGGTGCCCTCAATCTCACACAAATTATCAATGAACCTACCAGGTACCATCCCAAAGTCGTAAACACGGGCACCCTCATAGATATCATCCTAACCAACTTGCCCTCTAAATACACCTCTGATGTTTTCAACCAAGATCTCAGCGATCACTGCCTCATTGCCTGCATCCATAATGGGTCAGCGGTCAAACGACCTCCGCTCATCACTGTCAAACGCTCCCTGAAACACTTCAGCAAGCAGGCCTTTCTAATCGACCTGGCCGGGGTATCCTGGAAGGATATTAATCTCATCCCGTCAGTAAAGGATGCCTGGTTATTACAAAAAAGCCTTCCTCACCATCTTAAATAAGCATACCCCATTCAAGAAATGTAGAACCAGGAACAGATATAGCCCGTGTATCTCTCCAGACCGGACTGCTCTTAACCAACACAAAAACATCCTATGGCGTTCTGCATTAGCATTGAACAGCCCTTGAGATATGCAACTATTCAACGAAGCTAGAAACCAATATATACAGGCAGTTAGAAAAGCGAAGGCTAGCTTTTTCAAGCAGAAATTTGCTTCCTGCAACACAAACTCAAAAAAGTTCTGGGACACTGTAAAGTCCATGGAGAATAAGAACACCTCCTCCCAGCTGCCCACTGCACTGAGGATAGTAAACAATGTCACCACCGATAAATCCACTATAATTGAGAATTTCAAGAAGCATTTCTCTACGGCTGGCCATGCTTTCCACCTGGCTACCCCTACCCCGGTCAACAGCACTGCACACCACACAGCAACTTGCCCAAGCCTTCCCCATTTCTCCTTCTCCCAAATCCAGTCAGCTGATGTTCTGAAAGAGCTGCAAAATCTGGACCCCTGCAAATCAGCCGGGCTAGACAATCTGGACCCTCTCTTTCTACAATTATCTGCCGAAATTGTTGCAACCCCTATTTCTAGCCTGCTCTTTCGTGTCATCTGAGATTCCCAAAGATTGGAAAGCAGCTGCGGTTATCCCCCTCTTCAAAGGGGGGGACACTCTTGACCCAAACTGCTACAGACCTATATCTATCCTACCCTGCCTTTCGAAGGTATTTGAAAGCCAAGTCAACAAATAGATTACCGACCATTTCGAATCCCACCATACCTTTTCCGCTATGCAATCTGGTTTCAGAGCTGGTCATGGGTGCAACTTAGCCACGCTCAAGGTCCAGAATGATATCTTAACCGCCATCGAAGAACAATACTGTGCAGCAGTATTCATTGACCTGGCCAAGGCTTTCGACTGTCAATCACCACATCCTCATCGGCAGACTCGATAGCCTTGGTTTCTCAAACGATTGCCTCGCCTGGTTCACCAACTACTTCTCTGATAGAGTTCAGTGTATCAAATCGGAGGGCCTGTTGTCCGGGCCTCTGGCAGTCTCTATGGGGGTGCCACAGGGTTCAATTATTGGACCAGGCTCTCTTCTCTGTATACATCAATGATGTCGCTCTTGCTGCTGGTGAGTCTCTGGTCCACCTCTACACAGACGACACCATTCTGTATGCTTCTGGCCCTTCTTTGGACACTGTTAACAGCGCTCCAGACGAGTTTCAATGCCATACAACACTCCTTCCGTGGCCTCCAACTGCTATTAAATACAAGTACAACTAAATGCATGCTCTTCAACCGATCGCTGCCTGCACCTGCCCGCCCGTCCAACATCACTACTCGGTTCTGACTTAGAATATGTGGACAACTACAAATACCTAGGTGTCCGGTTAGACTGTAAACTCTCCTTCCAGACTCACATCAAACATCTCCAATCCAAAGTTAAATCTAGAATTGGCTTCCTATTTCGGAACAAAGCATCCTTCACACATGCTGCCAAACATTACCATTGTAAAACGGACCATCCTATCGATCCTCGACTTCGGCGATGTCATCTACAATATACCCTCCAATACCCTACTCAATAAATTGGATGCAGTCTATCACAGTGCCATCCGTTTCGTCACCAAAGCCCCATATACTACCCACCACTGCGACCTGAACGCTCTCGTTGGCTGGCCCTCGCTTCATACTCGTCACCAAACCCACTGGCTCCAGGTCATCTACAAGACCCTGCTAGGTAAAGTCCCCCCTTAACTCAGCTAGCTGGTCACCATAGCAGCACCCACCTGTAGCTCGCGCTCCAGCAGGTATATCTAGCTGGTCACCCCCAAAACCAATTCTTCCTTTAGCCGTCTCTCCTTCCAGTTCTCCGCTGATCAATTAGCCTTTTAAAATGATAAACTTGGATTAGCTAATACAACATGCCATTGGAACACAGGAGTGATGGTTGCTGATAATGGGCCTCTGTACGCCTATGTAGATATTCCATTAAAAAACTGCCGTTTCCAGCTACAATAGTCATTTACAGCATTAACAATGTTTACAATGTATTTCTGATAAATGTAATGTTTTTTTAAAAGAACAAAAAAAATAGCTTTTCTTTCAAAAACAAGGACATTTCTAAGTGAACCCAAACTTTTGAACGGTAGTGTATATAATAATTTATCAACCCTACAAGCAGCACAATACAAAGGAGGAACTTCTTGATGCAATTAAAGCCGTTAAGTCCGGGAAAATACCAGGGATGGATGGCATACCAGTGGAGGTGAATACACTTTTTTTTATATTCTCAGAGGACCGTTATTAGCATGTTTTAACCAATCCTATATAAATAGATTACCGGACACTCAACAAGGTCTGATTTCATTATTACTGAAACAGGATCCAAGTGGTAAATATAAAGATCCAGTCCATTTAAAAAAAGTGGAAGCCTCTTACACTTCAGTGTTGTGATACAAAAATTCTAACTAAATGCTTAAATTAAATGCTTAATTAAAAAGGTTTTGTCAGATATTATTCATCCTAGTCAGACATGCTTTTTACATGGATGATACATTGGAGAGAATAATACTGGAAGCAACAGAACCCTATGAAATATCTGGGAATCCAGGCCTGGTATTCATAGCTGACTTTGAAAAGGCCTTTGATAAAGTATGACTGGCGTTTATATATAAATGCCTGGAATTTTCCAATTTTGGAGAATTTCTTATAAAATGGGTTAAAGTTATGTATACTAACCCTCGGTGTAAAATAGTAAATAATGGCTACATCTCAGAAAGTTTTAAACTGTTAAGAAGAGAAAAACAAGGTTGTCCACTATTGACATATTGCCATCGAAATGTTAGCTGTTAAAATCAGATCTAACAATGATATTAAGGGATTAGAAATCCAGGGTTTAAAAACAAAGGTGTCATTGTACGTTGATTATTCATGTTGTTTTCTTTTAAATCCACAATTAGAATCCCTCCACAACCTCAAGAAGATCTAGATACTTTTTCTAACCTCTCTGGATTAAAACCAAATTATGTGTACTATATTACATATTGGATCACTAAAAAATACTTTTCCATTACTGTGTAGTTTACCTATAAAATGGTCTGACGGGATGTGGACATACTCGGTATACATATCCCAAAATACATATCCCCAAATAAATAAATGATGTCACTAATACATTTTTATAGAAAGTTATTTTTGCTAAGATCTTGCTACCAAGGAAAGGAAAATACTTGTCTATTTGTGGAAAAATCTCCCTGATTAACTCTATAGCGACCTGTTTTTTTAATTATGAACAAAAATTATATAAATTTGATTGGAATAGCAAGCCAGACAAAATTAAATAGGCCTATTTATATAATGAATATACATAGTGGGGCAAAAAAAGTATTTAGTCAGCCACCAATTGTGCAAGTTCTCCCACTTGTAATTTTCATCTTAGGTACACTTCAACTATGACAGACAAAATTAGAAGAAAAAAAATCCAGAAAATCACATTGTAGGATTTTTAATGAATTTATTTGCAAATTATGGTGGAAAATAAGTATTTGGTCACCTACAAACAAGCAAGATTTCTGGCTCTCACAGACCTGTAACTTCTTCTATAAGAGGCTCCACTGTCCTCCACTCGTTACCTGTATTAATGGCACCTGTTTGAACTTGTTATCAGTATAAAAGACACCTGTCCACAACCTCAAACAGTCACACTCCAAACTCCACTATGGCCAAGACCAAAGAGCTGTTAAAAGACACCAGAAACAAAATTGTAGACCTGCACCAGGCTGGGAAGATGGAATCTGCAATAGGTAAGCAGCTTGGTTTGAAGAAATCAACTGTGGGAGTAATTATTAGGAAATGGAAGACATACAAGACCACTGATAATCTCCCTCGATCTGGGGCTCCACGCAAGATCTCACCCCGTGGGGTCAAAATGATCACAAGAACGGTCAGCAAAAATCCCAGAACAATACGGGGGGACCTAGTGAATGACCTGCAGAGAGCTGGGACCAAAGTAACAAAGCCTACCATCAGTAACACACTACCCCGCCAGGGACTCAAATCCTGCAGTGCCAGACGTGTCCCCCTGCTTAAGCCAGTACATGTCCAGGCCCGTCTGAAGTTTGCTAGAGAGCATTTGGATGATCCAGAAGAAGATTGGGAGAATGTCATATGGTCAGATCAAACCAAAATATAACTTTTTGGTAAAAACTCAACTCGTCGTGTTTGGAGGACAAAGAATGCTGAGTTGCATCCAAAGAACACCATACCTACTGTGAAGCATGGGGGTGGAAACATCATGCTTTGGGGCTGTTTCAATGCAAAGGGACCAGGACGACTGATCTGTGTAAAGGAAAGAATGAATGTGGCCATGTATC
Source organism: Oncorhynchus mykiss (assembly GCF_013265735.2). NCBI lineage: Eukaryota > Metazoa > Chordata > Actinopteri > Salmoniformes > Salmonidae > Oncorhynchus > Oncorhynchus mykiss. The sequence continues at coordinate 41,105,596 of NC_048579.1, read as the reverse complement.
GTGAGATTTTGAGTGAAAACCTCCTTCCATCAGCAAGGGCATTGAAGATGAAACGTCGCTGGGTCTTTCAGCATGACAATGATCCCAAACACACCACCCGGGCAACGAAGGAGTGGCTTCGTAAGAAGCATTTCAAGGTCCTGGAGTGGCCTAGCCAGTCTCCAGATCTCAACCCCATAGAATATCTTTGGAGGGAGTTGAAAGTCCGTGTTGCCCAGCAACAGCCCCAAAACATCACTGCTCTAGAGGAGATCTGCATGGAGGAATGGCCCAAAATACCAGCAACAGTGTGTGAAAACCCTGTGAAGACTTACAGAAACCGTTTGACCTCTGTCATTGCCAACAAAGGGTATATAACAAAGTATTGAGAAAAGTATTGAAATACTTATTTTCCACCATAATTTGCAAATAAATTGAATTGAAATTGAAGTGTACCTATGATGAAATTTACAGGCCTCTCATCTTTTTAAGTGGGAGAACTTGCACAATTGGTGGCTGACTAAATACTTTTTTGCCCACTGTAATATATATATATATATATATATATATATATATATATATATATATATATATATATATATGCCCTTGGGATCATTGTCATGCTGAAAGACCCAGCCACGTTTCATCTTCAATGCCCTTGCTATTAATATATATACAGTGCCTTGCGAAAGTATTCGGCCCCCTTGAACTTTGCGACCTTTTGCCACATTTCAGGCTTCAAACATAAAGATATAAAACTGTATTTTTTTGTGAAGAATCAACAACAAGTGGGACACAATCATGAAGTGGAACGACATTTATTGGATATTTCAAACTTTTTTAACAAATCAAAAACTGAAAAATTGGGCGTGCAAAATTATTCAGCCCCCTTAAGTTAAATACTTTGTAGCGCCACCTTTTGCTGCGATTACAGCTGTAAGTCGCTTGGGGTATGTCTCTCAGTTTTGCACATCGAGAGACTGTAATCTTTTCCCATTCCTCCTTGCAAAACAGCTCGAGCTCAGTGAGGTTGGATGGAGAGCATTTGTGAACAGCAGTTTTCAGTTCTTTCCACAGATTCTCGATTGGATTCAGGTCTGGACTTTGACTTGGCCATTCTAACACCTGGATATGTTTATTTTTGAACCATTCCATTGTAGATTTTGCTTTATCTTTTGGATCATTGTCTTGTTGGAAGACAAATCTCCGTCCCAGTCTCAGGTCTTTTGCAGACTGCATCAGGGTTTCTTCCAGAATGGTCCTGTATTTGGCTCCATCCATCTTCCCATCAATTTTAACCATCTTCCCTGTCCTTGCTGAAGAAAAGCAGGCCCAAACCATGATGCTGCCACCACCATGTTTGACAATGGGGATGGTGTGTTCAGCTGTGTTGCTTTTACGCCAAACATAACATTTGCATTGTTGCCAAAAAGTTCAATTTTGGTTTCATCTGACCAGAGCACCTTCTTCCACATGTTTGGTGTGTCTCCTAGGTGGCTTGTGGCAAACTTTAAACGACACTTTTTATGGATATCTTTAAGAAATGGCTTTCTTCTTGCCACTCTTCCATAAAGGCCAGATTTGTGCAATATACGACTGATTGTTGTCCTATGGACAGAGTCTCCCACCTCAGCTGTAGATCTCTGCAGTTCATCCAGAGTGATCATGGGCCTCTTGGCTGCATCTGTGATCAGTCTTCTCCTTGTATGAGCTGAAAGTTTAGAGGGACGGCCAGGTCTTGGTAGATTTGCAGTGGTCTGATACTCCTTCCATTTCAATATTATCGCTTGCACAGTGGTCCTTGGGATGTTTAAAGCTTGGGAAATCTTTTTGTATCCAAATCCGGCTTTAAACTTCTTCACAACAGTATCTCGGACCTGCCTGGTGTGTTCCTTGTTCTTCATGATGCTCTCTGCGCTTTTAACGGACCTCTGAGACTATCACAGTGCAGGTGCATTTATACGGAGACTTGATTACACACAGGTGGATTGTATTTATCATCATTAGTCATTTAGGTCAACATTGGATCATTCAGAGATCCTCACTGAACTTCTGGAGAGAGTTTGCTGCACTGAAAGTAAAGGGGCTGAATAATTTTGCACACCCAATTTTTCAGTTTTTGATTTGTTAAAAAAGTTTGAAATATCCAATAAATGTCGTTCCACTTCATGATTGTGTCCCACTTGTTGTTGATTCTTCACAAAAAAAAATACAGTTATATATCTTTATGTTTGAAGCCTGAAATGTGGCAAAAGGTCGCAAAGTTCAAGGGGGCCGAATACTTTCGCAAGGCACTGTATATCCCAAAAAATACATGGGGGATTGGAAATGATGCGGACAATTACATTGATGGAAGCTACAATCTGCAATATTAAAGCTGATCTACACCCTAAACAACGTTTTCATAATTAAAAATACGTAACTTTAACTGTGTTCATCATCGTACTCAAATTTGGGATTGCATTCTATTTAATGAGCAGTTCAGTTGAACCACTCACTCCGCCATCTTGTCCCCCACCCTCAATAACCAAAGCTTGATGATTTGTTGATTATTTGAATCAGCTGTGATGGGCTAGGGCAAAAACCAAAATGTTCACCCCTTGGAGTCTCCAGGACCAAGTTTGGGAAACCCTGGCATAAGACCATGTAGGACAGGGGTCTCCAACCTTGTTCCTAGAGAGTTACCCTCCTGTAGGTTTTAGCTCCAATAACAGTTAACAAACTAGGTTCAGTTTATCAACCAGCTAATTACCAGAATCAGGTGTGCTAGATTAGGGTGGGAGTAAAATCCTACAGGACGGTAGCTCTCCAGTAACAGGGTTGGAGAGCCCTGATATGGAACGACCATGAATAAATATGGACATTTTCTATCAATGTTCAACATCTGTTGAACATCTGATATTTATATAAGCTGTACATGGCTCTGTAGCATCAAACAGATCCTAGACATTCAGATTGTTTATTTGTCAAACGTTCTTTGGATGTCTAAAATATAGGGATGTACACTCTTTAATGCTAACTCAAAACAACTGGGTATTCAACAACAATGTTATTTGGTAAAAGTAACACTTTTTGTTATGAACAGTGGAGTACAGTTCAGTGTGCCCGAGTGCGTCTCAGGTGTAGAGACACACAAGTGCAGAGAACTGTAGCTACAGATTGTTACACCAGATGTGATTTACCCACAGATTTTTGCACACATCTTGATGATAATAAGTCTTCTTTCATTGATCAAAACAGGTGTCCACCCCAAAGTGCTGCAAGTCATGTGACAGAGACCTGTCTCGATCAATGAGTGAGAAGACATGATGGCAGCGCAGATATTGTTGAATTACTTCATGGAGCAAAGAAGTATTTTCATAACAGAGCATTTTCTAAATTCAACCTGACCCACTGCAAACGGACAATGACATTTTGTGAAACTCCTTTATCCCCCAAATCGAGGATGAAGACAGAATTGCTAAGGTTGTTTGAAAATTCTCTGCTACACCAAACAGTACCTATCCTGTAACACACAGTAATAGATACCAAAAATCTTTGGTTAAATCACATTATTTAACAATCTGTAGCTAACAGAACTGGTGGTCAGCAGATGGGAGAGGTGGTCAGGATGAAATTTCCATTCCAAAGAAACATACAGTAAATTCAGGGAATACTTGTAAAGATGTGGGAGAAGGATCATGATCAAACTGCCATTCAGCTCCTCATGAGTCATCTGCGTGAAATTGAGCATAATGTCTAATCCCTCGAGAGGGATACAGTTCACGGGATACAGTTCTGCTACAATGAAGCATGCAGGCAAAGGAATTCTGTTTCTATATCTAGAATCCACTCCAGGAAGATGCCCAGGCACCATACGGTATTGTCTGCAAGACAAAAAACAAACAAAATTATACTCCATTGTACAGTTTGAACAACAGTTGAACATGTGCACAGGCACAGAGATTACATTTGCAACAATATCTAGCCGAATATAAATAATTAGGGCATAACCCTCAACCTTTGCACAGGGACGAGGCCGTACAAATGAGCCTAGGTATGTAGGCAGAGAGTATCTACCTACAGTCATGTCTATCAGGCATGCTTAGGCAAATATTTTCATAGTGAAACCAGATTCAGTTTTACAACAGTAAGTTGTTGTATTATTGTTTTCTCCTCACTGTTTGCTAGTTAACTTAGCTAGCTAGCTGGATATGCAATACGTGTTATTTACATCTGTTGGGAATCCTATCTTGCATCATGCTTATCATTTTGTGATTTTAATGCATCCATTGTCATAATCATAACCAATTACAACCCTCATCAATTACGTTACATAGCTAGCTAGTAAATTAGTTACAGTTGCTAAAAAGTTACAATTGCGAGGCGTGTCGCATAACAAGTTGGCTAGCTCGTTAGCCTGGCATCTGCTAACTCCAGTCATGCGCTTATGCTTGTGGTAAACCAAGCTTTAGGTAGCTGGCCATATTTACGACTAAAAAGAGAAGAGATTTTACAATCGAGATACAACATATCTATTTTTAGTCTTAGATATGGCTACCGGTAGATGTTTGGCTAGCTAGCTGCATAGCTAATTATTTGGTTTCTCCCCACTGTAATGAAGTAGTAGGTTAGCCAGCAATACACAAGAGTTTCAGTAGATAAACTAAAAGTTAGCTAGGTGGCTTGCAGGAAAAATAACTTACTTAGCTAAGCACCGTATTTGTCATCTGCCCTCTAGGTGCTGGCATCGGCTTTAGCTGAGCTTCTAATGTTAGCTAAATCCAACTCTCATTCGAATCCTCTTCGCTATCTTCCGATTGAAACATGTATGCTTGAATGTCACCATGTAGCTAATAGATAGCTCCATCATCAAATTCATGTTGATGAGAGGAATCACTTGAAGCCATTGTGTCTTGGTGAGGTCATTCAGTTTTGCCCAAAGGATTGTGGTTAGTGTCCACTTCCTTTTAATTTAAGCCCGCCTTGGGGGAGTGACGGGGGCTAGAGCACAAAGCACTGCACAACACAAGTTGTAGTCTTGCAGAGACTGGGAAAAAATGGTCTGCTTGTATATTTAGCGATGAATCCGCCAATAGGAACACCCACAACAATGATCAGTATAACATAGAGCCTTTGCGAAATGCCACAAAGCAGGACTACATGTATTTTTAGATCTCAACCCCCCGCTCCATCAATACACTGGAAGCCGCCATAGGGTGCATCATTCAGCGTGTGAAGCCCTGACCTGCTTTGCTACACGGCAACTGCGTGTGAAACACATCTCACTGTCCTAGAAATGCCTCAGACATGATGAAACCAAGCCCAGATTTTCCCAGGGTGAAATTCCTCTAAGAGGTGACTATTGGTAAAAAAAAGGGATGAGAATGAACTATTAGCACTACATGGGTCTTATTCCTTTAGATTCTGATACACATGCTTCTACAGTATAGTTTCATTGTTTTTACCAGTCATGACGCACACATTCACTAGGCACATATGTAGTAACAGAGAGTGTCTGCATCATTGGCCTTTTGCTTTGGTTGGGCCTTCTGCCAGCCTCAGCTGTGTGTGAGTGAGTGAGTGAGTGTTGGTGTCATTGCACATTCAAATGTTTAGCTATTTTAAGCCTGATTAATGAGCATTGACTATCAAGGTCTTCAGGAACAAAGTTGCGAAAACTACTCCATGGTTCTTCTCCATCCATTTGTCATGTTCAAATAAAAATTCCATTTATTTGTCACATGCTTTGTAAACAGGTGTAGACAAACAGTGAAATGCTTGCTTACAAGTCCCTTTCCAACAATGCAGAGTATATTTTTGAAGGGAAATAGTGACAAAAAATAAATACACAGGGATTAACCTGTGTGTTCGACTGGGAACGCACAGGTTGAATCAACGTTGTTTCCACATCATTTCAATGAAATTACATTGAACAAATGTGGAATAGACATTGAATTGACGTCTGTGCACAGTGGGATGGCTATATACAGGGAGTAACAGTGCCGTGTCAATGTGCAGGGGGTACGAGGTAATTGAGGTGGTTACAGTTGAAGTCGTAAGTTTACATACACCTTAGCCAAATACATTTAAACTCAGTTTATAACAATTCCTTACATTTAATCCTAGTAAAAATGCCCCGTCTTAGGTCAGTTAGATCACCACTATTTTAAGAATGTGAAATGCCAGAATAATAGTAGAGAGAATGATTTATTTCAGCTTTTATTTCTTTCATCACATTCCCAGTGGGTCAGACGTTTACATACACTTAATTAGTACTTGGTAAATTGTTTAACTTGGGTCAAATGTTTTGGGTAGCCATCCACAAGCTTCCCACAATAAGTTGGGTGAATTTTGGTCCATTCCTCCTGACAGAGCTGATGTATCCGAGTCAGGTTTGTAGGGCTTCTTGCTTGCACAAGCTTTTTCAGTTCTGCCCACACATTTTCTATGAGATTGAAGTCAGGGCTTTGTGATGGCCACTCCAATACCTTGACTTTGTTGTCCTTAAGCTATTTTGCCACAACTTTGGAAGTACGCTTGGGGTCATTGTCTATTTGGAAGACCCCTTTGCGACCAAGCTTTAACTTCCTGACAGATGTCTTGAGTTGTTGCTTCAAAATATCCACATAATTTTCCTGTCTCGAGATGCCATCTATTTTGTGAAGTGCACCAGTCCCTCCTGAAGCAAAGCACACCCACAACATGATGCTACCCCGTGCTTCACGGTTGGGATGGTGTTCTTTGGCCTGCAATCCTCCCCCTTTTCCTCCAAACATACCAATGGTGATTATGGTCAAACAGTTCTATTTTTGTTTCATCAGACCAGAGGACCTTTCTCCAAAAAGTACGATCTTTGTCCCATGTGCAGTTGCAAACCATAGTCTGGTTTTTGTAATGGTGGTTTTGGAGCAGTGGCTTCTTCTGCTGAGCGGCCTTTCAGGTTATGTCGATATAGGACTCGTTTTACTGTGGATATAGATCATTTTGTACCTGTTTCCTGCAGCATCTTCACAAGGTCCTTTGCTGTTGTTCTGGGATTGATTTGCACTTTTCGCACAAAAGTACGTTAATCTCTAGGACACAGAACGCGTTTCCTTCTTGAGCAGTATGACGGCTGCGGGGTCCCATGGTGTTTATATTTGCGTACTATTGTTTGTACAGATGAACGTGGTACCTTCAGGCGTTTGGAATTTGCTCCAAAGGTTGAACCAGACTTGTGGGGGTCTACAATCTATTTTCTGAGGTCTTGTCTGATTTCTTTTGATTTTCCCATGATGTCAAGCAAAGAGGCACTGAGTTTGAAGGTAGGCCTTGAAATACATCCACAGGTACACCTCCAATTGACTCAAATGATGTCAATTAGCCTATCAGAAGCTTCTAAAGCCATGACAATTTTCTGGAATTTTCCAAGCTGTTTACAGGCAGAGTCAACTTAGTGTATGTAAACTTCTGACCCACTGGAATTGTGATACAGTGAGTTATAAGTGAAATAATCTGTCTGGAAACAATTGTTGGAAAAATTACTTGTGTCATGCACAAAGTAGATGTCCTAACTGACTTGCCAAAACTATAGTTTGTTACCAAGAAATTTGTGGAGTGGTTGAAAAACTAGTTTTAAATGACTCTAACCTAAGTGTATGTAAACTTCCGACTTCAACTGTATGTACAGTGGGGCAAAAAAGTATTTAGTCAGCCACCAATTGTGCAAGAACTCCCACTTAAAAAGATGAGAGGCCTGTAATTTTCATCATAGGTACACTTCAACTATGACAGACAAAATGAGAAAAAATGGTAGCATTTTTAATGAATTTATTTGCAAATTATGGTGGAAAATAAGTATTTGGTCACCTACAAACAAGCAGGATTTCTGGCTCTCACAGACCTGTAACAACTTCTTTAAGAGGCTCCTCTGTCCATCACTCATTACCTGTATTAATGGCACCTGTTTGAACTTGTTATCAGTATAAAAGACACCTGTCCACAACCTCAAACAGTCACACTCCAAACTCCACTATGGCCAAGACAAAAGAGCTGTCAAAAGAAACCAGAAACAAAATTGTAGACCTGCACCAGGCTGGGAAGACTGAATCTGCAATAGGTAAGCAGCTTGGTTTGAAGAAATCAACTGTGGGAGAAATTATCAGGAAATGGAAGACATACAAGACCACTGATAATCTCCCTCGATCTGGGGCTCCACGCAAGATCTCACCCCGTGGGGTGAAAATGATCACAAGAACGGTCAGCAAAAATCCCAGAACCACACGGGGGGACCTAGTGAATGACCTGCAGAGAGCTGGGACCAAAGTAACAAAGCCTACCATCAGTAACACACTACCCCGCCAGGGACTCAAATCCTGCAGTGCCAGACATGTCCCCCTGCTTAAGCCAGTACATGTCCAGGCCCGTCTGAAGTTAGCTAGAGAGCATTTGGATGATCCAGAAGAAGATTGGGAGAATGTCATATGGTCAGATCAAACCAAAATATAACTTTTTGGTAAAAACTAAACTCGTCGTGTTTGGAGGACAAAGAATGCTGAGTTGCATCCAAAGAACACCATACCTACTGTGAAGCATGGGGGTGGAAACATCATGCTTTGGGGCTGTTTCAATGCAAAGGGACCAGGACGACTGATCCATGTAAAGGAAAGAATGAATGTGGCCTTGTATCGTGAGATTTTGAGTGAAAACCTCCGTCCATCAGCAAGGACATTGAAGATGAAACGTGGCTGGGTCTTTCAGCATGACAATGATCCCAAACACACCGCCCGGGCAACGAAGGAGTGGCTTCGTAAGAAGCATTTCAAGGTCCTGGAGTGGCCTAGCCAGTCTCCAGATCTCAACCCCATAGAAGATCTTTGAAGGGAGTTGAAAGTCTGTGTTGCCCAGCAACAGCCCCAAAACATCACTGCTCTGGAGGAGATCTGCATGGAGGAATGGGCCAAAATACCAGCAATAGTGTGTGAAAACCCTGTGAAGATTTACAGAAAATGTTTGACCTCTGTCATTGCCAACAAAGGGTATATAACAAAGTATTGGGATAAACTTTTGTTATTGACCAAATACTTATTTTCCACCATAATTTGCAAATAAATTCATAAAACATCCTACAATGTGATTTTCTGGATTTTTTTTCTCATTTTGTCTGTCATAGTTGAAGTGTACCTATGATGAAAATTACAGGCCTCTCATCTTTTTAAGTGGGAGAACTTGCACAATTGGTGACTGACTAAATACTTTTTTGCCCCACTGTACATATAGGTAGAGTGACTAGGCAACAGGATAGATAAGACATTAGCAACAGCATTTGTGGTGTGTGGTGTCAGTATGCATATGTAGTGTATGTGTGTGTGCGTATGTATGTGTGTGTTGGAGTGTCAGTGTAACTATGTGTGAGTGTGTGGGTAGAGTCCAGTGTGTGTGCATAGTCAGTGCAAGAGACTGAGCGCAAAAAAAAGGATCATACAGGCAGTCTGGGTAGCCATTTGATTAGCTATATAGCAGTCTTGTATAGCAGTCTTATGGCTTGGGTGTAGAAGCTGTTCAGGGTCCTGTTGGTTCCAGATTTGATGCACTGATTCCGCTTGCCGTGTGGTAGCAGAGAATACAGTCTACGGCTTGGATGGCTGGAGTATTTGACCATTTTTGGGGACTTCCTCTGACACCGCCTGTTATTTTATTTTTTTACCTTTATTTAACTAGGCAAGTCAGTTAAGAACAAATTCTTATTTTCAATGACGGCCTAGGAACAGTGGGTTAACTGCCTGTTCAGGGGCAGAACGACAGATTTGTACCTTGTCAGATCGGGGGTTTGAACTTGCAACCTTCCAGTTACTAGTCCAACTCTCTAACTCATAGAAGTCCTGGATGGCAGGTGTTGACTGAAGCCTAGTGTCATTGCTCCTGTTCCTAATTGCCAGACACCTGTTAGAAGACCATGGGAGTTGCCCATCTCTACCTCCCCCGCAAAATCAGTAAGCCTATAATTTTTCCATGTCTGTAGCCTACTGGAGTATAAACCATATTCAAGCCCATGTGTTGAGAAGGAATCAACTAAGCACAATGCTGCAAGTTAACTTGCACGATTACAATCACGCAAGACGCCCACCAACACATGCACACACACACAATTTTCTGCTCTAAAACAGAGCTATGGCAGGCCTGCATTTCAGGGCCCACTTCTCTCAAATCTAAAACTGATTTATGCTCCCTGCAACACAAGACCAGCAGAGAGAGAGAGAGAAAAAAAAAATCATTGACAACAGGCTACAAATTGTGTGCCTGCTGTGCAATATGAGAGAGAACTGATTTGACCTTGATAGAGAGCGAGAGACAGCGACAGAGAAAGAGCTCTATAGTAACATCATGGAAAGACAGTAGCCTACTGTCATGACAGCAGAATTTGTGATCTGGGCTAGGACTGTGAATTAGTGAGCCTGTATTGCCATAACAGAACACAAACTGGTAGGCCTACACTATTCCCACAGACAGTAGCTTGGCAACTATGGGAGGAGTTCTAGGCCTATAGAAAATTGGGTTAGAAATGTTTTTTTCAACATGCATAAAGTCAATGCATTTTGTACCCTAGTATAAACCTATTGTATGCATTTATTGTAGGCCCTATGCAAATATGACCAACCAACTTCCCAATTCCGTTTTAAATCATTGGAATTTGAGGAGAATAGGATGTAGAACTCTATGACAGATGATAATAATGTTATATTTAAATAGAGTGACGGACGGCATGCGAGTAATGGCCGAGAAATAGCGTCACTGTATTGCGGAAACAAAGTATCACTGTAATTGTAATCTATCGACATTTTTAGCAACATAATTTCAAATAAACCTACTCGTGTGCTTGCATGAATATGGATTTTAAAAAATGACATTAATAAAATGAGGGCAATATGACAGGGGAAACTCTGTATGCATGCCCCATAACACTCGCCAGCCTCGTGCAAAACTGATTCTCGAGACGATACAACGTGCTTTACAGGTTATTCTAAGAACAGTTTAATTGCACTGATTAGAGGGACGAAATTGGGGAAGTGTTGATAAGGCCACAGGCCGATTATTTTTTTAGCATAAATCTAGTATACTGTAATCCCAGTTTACATTAATCCCATTGCAATTAATTTCGATACATTAGCCTACGGACCCGGTTAAGGCAGCCTCGATTCGGCCTGTTGGGCTCCGTCAAGATTTTCTTAATGACAAATCGGTCTAAAATTTTTATTTACCCCGCTACACTAGTGACCTAAAAGCTAATCACTCGCAATCCCCTGAAAAAAAGCCTATTTCGAGGAATCTGTGGATCTTTAGAGACATTTTAATTCCAATAGCCTATTTTAATTGCGGGGACATATGGCAACCATCTATTATAGGCTAAAACCATCACAGTTTATTAAAATAAATTCAGTAGATCATTGACCGTAAGTATAATGTTATAATGGGGGGTAAAGGTGCCAACAGAGGGGAAGAACACATCCGATACCGTTTGATCAGCTTTGATTGGCTGTTGACATTATTGGGGTGCAAATCATGATGAACAAACGTCTCCGTTATGTAGGCCCAGTCGAAAAAAACACAAGGCTATTGAATTATTAAAATGTACATGCAAATTTGTATCCCAGGCTGCATTCACATTGGTAACTGATTAAAGCCGACAAACGATACTTTGTACTATGGCTCTGAAATGTCATATCAATGAGATATCATTGTTTTAATATGCAAACCCGATCTGATCGTGTCCCAAACCGGTTTCTTACCCCAGCTTTTAGCGGTTCGGCCAATAAACTCTCCTGTTCGTGGGTTGTAGATAGAATCTTTCCAGGAGGAAGTCTGCGGTTTGTCTCCGTCGGCTACGGGTGTCTCCTCCTTGGTCGACATGGTTGGCTTTGAGTTGTTCAAATTGATGACCGTAGATGGTAAGAATGTTATAATGCCCAAAAGGTCTATAAACGATGGATTGCCAGTTTTATGAAATAAAAAAAAATGGAGTGTTATTTCCGAGCCAATACAGCCTAGTCTCTTCAAGTTACCCTCTCCACACGGATACAGTACCGCAGCAACTGAGCTGAAAGAAAATTCGCATTTGAATCATCTCAGCGCATGCGCATTTTCGGCATTCAGGCTCCAGAAGAGGTATTCAAAACTCAGAGGAATGTTTTTTTTATTTGTTATTCATCATCTTAAGGTTCTATTGTATTTAAGTGGGCTAGATTGATTTCGAGCAGGGACGGGCAACTTTGATGGTGTTGGGGGACACAAAAACACGCAACTCATCATGGGTTGCTGCAGTGGCGCGTTTGTCTCCACGTCAATACCCCCCCCCCCCCCCCCCCCCCCAACCTTAACAGCAAAACATTTTATCAGCCCTCCTTGTGAAATCTAAGATAAAGAAATCATGTTTTAAATGTCATTTTCTGCAATTCTGCACATTTTGTCCATGGGACATAGAGAAAATGTTTTTTTATTTGTTATTCATCATCTTAAGGTTCTATTGTATTTCATCATCTTATATCTATTGTATTTGTCCATGGGACATAGAGAAAATGTTGGCATTTTAAAGCAAGTTTGCTACAATTCTACTTATTTTGCCATGGGGCAGACAGAAAAAAAGACAGTTGCACAGCTAATTTCCTGCAATTCTACACATTTTTCCATAGGGTGGAGGCAAATGTTTGCAGTTTTTAATATGTGCCCCCACTCGGACAGTAATTCGTCCATACTTATTTACAAGTTTAAATAGTTGGCCACTAGACTTATTTACCGATCTCTTTTTTTTGCTGACATTGGCTTATTGAGTGACTGCTGATGCACAACCACATTTAGAAATTGCACCCTGTGTAATTTATTCTAAATCTCAATAGTAGAAAAAAAAGAGTCAGTTGAAACTGCATCTGCCTGCCAAGTGGTTACTTCTAAGTGAACTGGCAGACAGTAAAAAAATATTTTCACAACTTTTTACCGAGTTTTTCAGTAAAATTGGTCCACTGGCCTAAAAAAGGGGGGCTGATTTATATATAACTTTCTAGTGAGGATCGAGAAGGCTGTAGGCATATGACCAATGATTAACCAAGTGTTTTGTGATCAATATTTGATAAATATTCAGTGATGGCAGTGCCACATTCATATCATAATTTAATGATGCTGGTTCTTCATTTTGTCAGTATTTGTTATGTTCCGTTAGAGCCGGCATGAGCCGAGAAACTCTAAGCTGGATGGGTCGAATGGAAAAAAATCTCATGGAGCCGGCTTGCAGGGGTTACAATCTCCTGCCATTTTGCACTTGAGCAATGCCCTTAACCCACCAACTGCTCCAGGGATGCTGAACTGTGGCTGATCCTGTACTTCCAACCCCTCAGCGTGCGTGTGACTCAGGTAGGTTGGGCTGATCAAACAAAAATAAATAATTTTGGTTCTCTCCCCAAAAAATGCTGGTATCAGAATCTCAGGTGCCTTTTGTGCCCTTGACAAAAGCACTTTACCACTAACCTGCTCCAGGGAACTGCAATGCAGCTGACGCGTGCTTGCTTCCAGTCTCGTGTGTGTGTGTGTGGTGTCCAGAGGTCAGGAATGAAATAACTGATGGCAAAATACATTTCAGGTTCAATGGATAATAAAAGGCTGTATTGTATAGTTTTGAACTAGCACACAAGCTAGGGTAAAGTAGAGTGTTTCAGTATTACAGGGCAGTTCAATCAATGAAGCTGCTCTGGATTAGGAACGGATTTACACAATGTGGGTATTCTGAGACTCCGATAGAGAAGTCTCTGATGAGCAGTAGCGGTGCATATTACAACCTACAGTATGTGATCAAATAAAAAAATACAGATAACAATAAGAAATAAAAGTAACAAGTAATTAAAGAGCAGCAGTAAAATAACAATAGCGAGACTATATATACAGAGGAGTACCGGTGCAGAGTCAATATGCAGGGGCACCGGTTGGTGGAGGTAATATGTACATGTGGGTAGAGTTATTAAAGTGACTATGCATAGATGATAACAGAGAGTAGCAGCGGTGTAAAAGAGGGGGGTCAATGCAAATAGTCTGGGTAGCCATTTGATTAGGTGTTCAGGAGTCTTATGGCTAGAAGCTGTTTAGAAGCCTCTTGGACCTAGACTTGGCGCTCCGGTAGCGCTTGCCGTGCGGTAGCAGAGAGAACAGTCTTTGACTAGGGTGATTAGTCTGACAATTTTTAGGGCCTTCCTCTGACACCGCCTGGTATAGAGGTCCTGGAAGACAGGGAGCTTGGCCCCAGTGATGTACTGGGCTGTTCGCACTACCCTCTGTAGTGCCTTGCGGTCAGAGGCCGAGCAGTTGCCATACCAGGCAGTTTTGCAACAAATCAGGATACTCTGGATGGTGCAGCTGTAGAACCTTTTGGGAATCTGAGGACCCATGCAAAATCTTTTCAGTCTCCTGACAGGGAATAGGTTTTGTCATGCCCTCTTCACAACTGTCTTGGTGTGCTTGGACCACATTCGTTTGTTGGTGATGTGGACACCAAGGAACTTTAAAATCTCAACCTAATCCCCTGTCGATGAGAATGGGGGTGTGCTCGGTCGTCCTTTTCCTGTAGTCCACAATCATCTCCTTTGTCTTGATCACGTTGAGGGAGAGGTTGTTGTCCTGGCACCAAACGGCAAGGTTTCTGATATCCTCCCTATAGGCTGTCTCGCCATTGTCTGTGATCAGGTTCTACCACTGTTGTGTCATCGGCAAACTTAATGATGGTGTTGGAGTCGTGCCTGTCCGTGCAGTCATAAGTGAACAGGGAGTACAGGAGGGGACTGAGCATGCACCCCTGAGGGGCCCCTGTGTTGAGGATCAGCGTGGCAGATGTGTTGTTACCTACCCTTGCCACCTGGGGGCGGCCCGTCAGGAAGTCCAGGATCCAGTTGCAGAGGGAGGTGTTTAGTCCCAGGGTCCTTAGCTTATTTATGAGCTTTGAGGACACTATGGTGTTGAACGCTGAGCTGTAGTCAATGAATAGCATTCTCACATAGGTGTTCCTTTTATCCAGGTGCGAAAGGGCAGTGTGGAGTGCAATATAGATTGCTGCATCTGTGGATCTGTTGGTGCGGTATGTAAATTGGAGTGGGTCTAGGGCTCCTGGGATAATGGTGTTGATTGTGATTCATGACCAGCCTTTCAAAGCACTTCATGGCTACAGACGTGAGCAGTTCGGGTCGGTAGTCATTTAAGCAGGTTACCTTAGTGTTCTTGGGCACAGGGACTATGGTGGTCTGCTTAAAACACGTTGGTATTACAGACTCGGACAGGGAGAGGTTGAAAATGTCAGTGAAGACACTCCAGTTGGTCAGAGCATGCTCGCAGTACACGTCTTGGTAATCTGTCTGACCCTGCTGGCTTGTGAATGTTGACCTGTTTAAAGGTCTTACTCACATCGGCTGCGGAGAGCATGATCACAGTCTTCTGGAACAGCTGGTGCTCTCATGCACGTTTCAGTGCCATTTGCCTTGAAGCGAGCATAGAAGTAGTTTAGCTCGCCTGGTTACTACATGATTCCATGTGTTATTTCATAGTTTTGATGATTTCACTGTAGAATAATTATGTTGAAAATTGTAAAAATAAAGAAAAACCCTTTAATGACTAGGTGTTCTAAAACTTTTGACCGGTAGTGTGTGGTAATTGCATTGTTTGCTCTATAGCCTGTTAGTTCATATGCCTTACAACCGTGATATGTAGGCCGAAGGCAGAGACAATAAGACAGACACAGTGGCAGAATAAATTCAACCACACCTTTTTTTCATCACAAAGCATATGGCATGTAACAAACAGTTACATAACCTACAGAATGGTCAAGCAAGTTAATGTTTCTGACATTTCTAACTACTAAACTATTAATTTTGAACCACAGAGTTACCACAAGTCGCAAAGAAAACAGGAGCTGCCTCCACTATTCCAGCACTATTTCATCATCAAATCACCAAATGCTTAGTCTAATACAGTGACAACTAAAAGATACCAAAAACAATGTAAGCTAAATATGTGGCTGTCCATGGTTCTGATGTGTGTGTGTGTGCACGCATAAAAGAGCATGTTGACTCACCCTACTTGTAGAGAAACGCCAATGCCATCCTCTGTTCTTTCATGCTGACGAAATGGTCTATGACTCTGTCACACAGTACACACTTTTATTTTTTGTTGTCCCAGGCTACCTGGCTAAAATGCTTGCTCGCTAGCCTAACTTCCTTTCAAGGGCAATGCTAACTAGTTAACATTAGCCTTTTACATCTAGCTACACATTGAACTGCCATCTTCTTATTCCAGGGGCATAATCTATGAATTTATGGTTGGATCATGGATGTTTCTTTTGGCATTTATGAATTCACGCCACTGCTGAGGAGTCTGGCGGGCTTGTGGCAAGTTGCCCAGAGGTTTCCTTTTTGAACTTTCTTCTCATAACCTAGGACTAATTGCACTAATTTTGCAATGTTGGCATCATTCCTCAAACTTATTGTGCAAAATTCTTCAACTTGTGATTTTTGTGATGCAGCTGCCGGGTCCCAGATGCAAGTGTGAAGTTTCTCAATGGGTATATTCAAATAGTCTAAAGTGGTTTCCCCTCCAGTCTCTATGCCTACTCAATCTGCACTGATGTTTTCACCTATCCCATGATTTCAGATCGATGCAGATCAAGAGGAGACGATTGAGGTGCACCCATCTCTAAAACAGAGGGCTTTGGCAAGGTTGAGAGGTGATTTCTACTCTACAAGGATAAAACTCAAGGATTAAAGAACTCTTCATTATGTGTACCCACATAATTTAGACACTAACCGACAGCTTAACCATTAGACCAAGAGAACATTTTCTAAATCAGTGTTTCTTAATCCTGGTCTTGGGGACCCAAAGGCTGCAAAAAATGTTTTGGGCAGTAGCTCCACTAATCAACTCAATATCAAATCTTTGATTAGTGGAATCAGGTGTGTAAGATAAAAATGTGCACCCCTTTGGGTCCCCAGGACCAGGACTAAGAAACACTGTCCTAAATAGAAGGCTCACTGATCCAAGGAAATGTGGTGTCCATGAGATAAATACTTCACTTGGAGAAAATACTCCTTGAAAATACAGGTTTAACCAAAATGGATGTTTATTTATGTATATTTACAGACCCAGTCATTTCTGTAACTACATAGCATAACCTCCTAAAAGAGAGTACACACGTTTCCCCAAGTGGAGTGTAGGGCCTAACGAGCTCAAGGGTCATGACAACATATCAAGGACGCATTCAGGAGGGTGCAACGCATTTAACGGAATAGGCCATTACTTGTTGGCTCAAGGATTATATTAAAAAAGGCATTGATGAGAGACAGACTAATAATGGTTCACACTTAAAAGAGAACTACATTTACTCATAATGTAGCCTTGTTTCTAGACAAGGTAGAGCTAATTCCTGGGCAAAAGTTTGCTGCTGGTATCTTTCCATACAGTTGCATCAAGTGGCTAACAGTAAACTGCAAAAAGAATAAAGGAGTATCATAAGTAACGTTTGTTTGTTGTTGCGTTAAAGTTAGAACAGAACGCAAAACCACTAGCCTACATCAACACGCATACTATTCATATACGTTTGACATGTTTCAATGTAAAAAGAAAATAAATGTTTTAGACATCTTTAATAATCACAAAAAATATTCAGTTGCTGAGTCTGGTGCGTCGAGACAGTGTGAGCGTTTTGATGCATAGCCGCACTGCTCCTAGTGCTTACGTCTAGTAGAAAACACCTACAAAACATTGCACTCCATCTAAAAACAACAAACCATTTTTCGAGGAGTTGAGATTACGCAGCTATCCCCTCTCTTGGCAGAAAGCGACATGGAAGTAATTTACAAAAAATAACTACAATGGAGAACTTAAGAGGGAGACAGAGATATAAATGCTTCTAAAATATCTTATTATAGACCTGAATGATTGGCAGCTTATTTCCTGTATATCTGGCCACATCCCCAGAGAACTTACATTCCCCCTGTGAACAGAGTGGGAGACAAGTGTCCTGTCCCAGAGAGGGAGCGGTATGATGTATCACTGATGCCTGCCCGGCTGTCTGTTTGTCCGTCAGTCACTCTGGGGAAGAGGGTTCATCATCATCGTCCTCCTCTTCCTCGTTGAAGGAGCTGGGCGTCTGGCCTCGAGACTCTGAGAGGGCGGTGCAACTGTGGCTGAAGCTCCGCCTTCCATTCAAAGAGGCGGAGTCTAGGTCACCTGGGAAAGAGCTGAAGCATGACAACCCACACCACTGGTCAGTCACTTCAGTTCTCAAATTAAAATCAATCATGTCACCTTAAGTAATTTATATTTTATGATCCCTGTGTGGCTTGAGATTTTCTGTTATCAGTAAGGTGTGTAAAGACACATTTTGCCACACAAAAACAGGATCACTTCCTGGATACATCCCAAATGGCACAATTTTCCCTATATAGTGCAATACTTTTGAACAGAGCCCTCTGTGCCCTAGTCAAAAGTAGTGCACTATAAAGGGAAAAGGATGTTCCTGTGTGGTAGTGGATTGTGTTTAAATCACGTTTTGATTTAAAAGTTATGAGAGGTAATCTACCTTGTTTGACTGGTGCCTCTTGCTATGCCTGTGGAAGGGGAGATGAGGACAGATTGAAATTAAAGAAATGGCCTGCACACGCTCACACATGTCAAAAAAGCTTGTCAATGAAGGCCATTTTCCCACTCTCACCTATGACGTATGTCTCCAGAGACCTGGGGATGAGGGACTTGGCAACAATGAGATTGTCTGCGGTGCACTTCCCACTCTCCAGGCCCAGGGACATCCCCATGCGCTTCAGAATCTCTATGTCGTCATGGATCTCAAAGGTGTTGTCAAAGTTGAAAAGGTATTCGCATCTACAGTAAGGACGTCAAATGTTCAGACTGCTGCACAGAACCTATGGACTCTAGTCTAGAGTGCATTGTTAAATTGTGCTTAGGAGCTTCTACCCCCAAGCCATTAGACAGCTGAACAATTCATAGAAATCCCCACCGGACAATTTACATCGACACCAGAAATGTTGGCGTTTCAATGATAAATGCGCAATGAACATGTGTATTATACTACAGTGGCAATTAGAGTAGCAATTCAGTAGTGAGTGACCTAGAGTTGTCTTTGCATTAGGGTGAAGACATTGCAGTGACACATACTTGTCACTGGAGATGGAGCAGTCTATGACGGTGCGTACGTCTGTGTTGAGGATGATGAAGGGGAGCTGGATGACAGAGCCGGAAGGGGGAGGGGCCAGGGAGGAAGTCTCACTGACTTTGTTTCTCTGCACCAGGTTCTTGAATGCGATTTGCTGTTTGAGAAGAGATGAGCAATATTCAGAAACACATCGATTTAGTTCGTCTTGCTATGGTATTTCATTAATCTTCCATTGGTCCTGAACTTTCGAACACAACTATCCACACAGACACATTGTCACTACAACTACAGCTAATCCTATCGATACATACTCTAAAAACATCTATCCCCACATACACAAACACACATTTTCATTCTCTGAAGGTTGAGAGTGTATGGTTCATGAGTGGAACTCCATCATCATACGTCATGGGGCAACAAGTCTATCCTGGTCAGGTTATGTGTTCAGGAAAAACGCCTGGCTGTAGCATATCATGGCTAAATCAATGCTAAGTGAAAACCTCAGAGGAATCGGAGCTTAGGTTGAAGCTTAAATCTAGCTTTAGAGTAAATTACCGTCACCAGGTCAGAGCAGTAGGGAGCCAACACACCAATCAATCAGAGATACAATGAATGAATGAAAACTATCCGTGGTGCGGTACATTTAAAGAAAAAGACTGCAAATAAAATTTGGTGATCGCAGAGTCCTTCTCTCAGGGAGAAGTAATCAATCAAGAGATCTTCGACCCCTCCCACACTCTCTGGCCTTCTGGGAACTCCACGGGGTCACACAAAGGTTCCCTGTCATATGCTAATGAGATGCTAACAAGTGTGGTGTTTTTCAATGGATTTATAGATGGACAGCTGCCTAGCTTATCACTCACGACCAAGGTATCCGAAAAAAGATAAGCATGTGCACACCCACGAATGCCTTCAAAACACACACACACACCAGAGACTGCTCCGTACCTGCAGTATGAGTTCTTCCAGCTGAGTTCTCTTCTGTCTGATCCTCTTCAGGCGTTTCTGTTTCTCCACCTGATTGGGGAAACAGTTCAAGTATTTTAGAAAGGACTGGTATAACATAACTGTCTAACAGTAATAAAAATAATACATTACATAAAGAATCTCAAAGCATTCCTAATGCAAAACAAACAAGCAATTTAAAAAGAAACATCGGCTTCAACAGTATCTAGATCAGCATATAGTTATTTTTGAGTGCTTCTTGAAGGCTCCAGATGGCAGCCACGGTCATGACATGGTCTGGAAATTAATGACTAGATGTAGATGGTCAGCGGGGGTGGTGGTCGGTGTACTGTCTTTGCCCTTCTTCCATCCAAACCCCACTTCACCCCTTGCTCCAAAAGAGCCCTACCCATATCAACCACTCAGACTATCGTTATTTAAGTAACTGACCAGTGTAAAGCAAGACAATTACTATTTGTATTGTCAGACAGTAGTGATGGCATGCTAAAATGCTCTTCTGTCAAAAGAGCCCAGCGGTAGGAGTACTCCACTCTGTCTCCCCACTACCCCTCTTTCTCATTGTCACCATCATGCCCAGTCCTCCACCAGAATGGGTCTCTGTTTTATCGTACAAATCTATGCTCTGCAGAAAGTTGACACATGATATATAGTGCATTCGGAAATTATTCAGGCCCCTTGACTTTTTCCACAATTTGCTACGTCACAACCTAAATTCTAAAATGGATTCAATTGGTTTTTCCCCCCCATCATCAATTTGCCAAAGCAAAAACAGGTTTTTAGAAGTGTTAGCAAATTTCTTTATATATATAAACTGAAATATAACATCTACATAAATATTCAGACCCTTTAAATCAGTACTTTGTTGAAGCACCTTTGACAGGGATTACACCTGTATTTGGGGAGTTTCTCCCATTCTTCTCTGCAGATCCTCTCAAGCTCTGTCAGGATGGATGGGGAGCGTGCACCGCTATTGTCAGGTCTCTCCAGAGATCAGAGAGTTTGATTGGGTTCAAGTCCGGGCTCTGGCTGGGTCACTCAAGGACATTCAGAGACTTGTCCCGAAGCTACTCCTGCATTGTCTTGGCTGTTTGCTTAGGGTCGTTATCCTGTTGGGAGGTGAACCTTCACTCCAGTCTGAGGTCCTGAGCGCTATAGAGAAGGTTTTCTTCAAGGATCTCTCAGTACTTTTCTCTGTTCATCTTTCCCTTGATCCTGACTAGTCTCCCAGTCCCTGTCGCTGAAAAACATCCCTACAGCATGATGCTGCAACCAGCATTCTTAACCGTAGGGATGGTGTCAGGTTTCCTCCAGACGTGACGCTTAGCATTCAGGCCAAAGAATTCAATCTTGGTTTCATCAGATCAGATAATCTTGTTTCTCATGGGCTGTCATGTACCTTTTACTGAGGAGTGGCTTCCGTCTGGCCACTCTACCATAAAGGCCTGATTGGTGGATTGTTGCAGAGATGGTTGTCCTTCTGGAAGGTTCTCTCATCTCCACAGAGGATCTCTGGAGCTCTGTCAGAGTAACCATCTGGTTCATGGTTGCCTCCCTGACCAAGGCCCTTCTCCCCCAATTGCTCAGTTTAGCTGGGCGGCCAGCTCTAGGAAGAGTCTTGGTGGTTCCAAACATCTTCCTTCTAAGAATGGAGGCCACTGTGTTCTTGGGGAGAAACATCAAGGATGATCAATGGAAACAGGATGCATCTGAGCTCAATATCAAGTCACATAGCAAAGGGTCTGAATAAATAAGGTAGTTGTTTATTTTTAATAAATCTACAAAAATGTGAGAAAAAAAAGTTTTGTAATTATAGGGTATTGTGTGTATATCTAGAGAGGTGACAGTGACAGATGTCAAGGAGTGGCTGTCAAGGCTCACGTTCAGCTCCCAGAGAGCTCTGCTGGTTTAAAGTATGTCTGTGTGTGTGTGTGTGATCACCTCCAGGTTTTGACACTCCTGGGCCGAGTTGGTGGGCAGGCCGATCCAGCGGATCTCCTTCTTCTCCTTGGATATGATGTTCATGGCCATCAGCACGTTGAGAGCATCATACACACGCCTGCGGATGTTCTTCTGGTCATACACCTGCTGGGGAGGGAGAGGGATAGCGTGAGGAAAGAGAAAAGAAGCGAGTAAAGAAAAGAGATGACATAAGAGAAGAGCAAGGAAACAGATAATAGCAGAGAAGAGGTTATGATTCTAAGCTTGTCTTGGGGGGGTCAAGGGGCATCTCATTAGTAACTGTCCCATGGTGTGTGTGTCCCTGGCCAGGACTACTCGCTACCCCTCCTGCGGCGCACTAACTGCTAGCCCTCATGGTTAATCTGTTTTTAATGAATGATACTGTTTAACATTCCACAGGAAGTAAGCAGATTAGGTCTGGGGCCAAGCTATTTTTAAAGGGGCCATGTCATTATTAATGCCGGAAAGTATTCAGCGGTTGGCCCCCTCCCCACTATTAAAACAGCCTAACTTTCAGTTGGACTTCTCCAACACAATGCTTTAGGACGCAAGGGAACCGTTTGCAACATAAACAACATTCCATAGTCTCTACGAGCTCAAATGTGTAATTCGTTAATTGCTTATCTTGAACAGTTTATGAATGGAAAAACAAACTTATCTTATTTATTCAGGGTAGCCCAATTGAGACCAGGGTCTCATTCCCAATAGTGCCCTGAGTACAACAATTTTCTCAAAAACAGAAAGAAAAATGTACATAAAAAATGTAAGAATTAAAATAACCAACAGGCTAGCCTGTTGTCCAGATCGGTTTGTTCTTTAGTTATGCATGAAAAGGGACGTTAGAGGCATTGGCTAAAGTATAGTCAGAAATCTGGCCACCTGGCTTGATCCGCTCAACAACCCCCTACAATACTTTATCATTCTATTGGCACAATGGGTTAGATGACCACGGTTCTAGCAACACCAGGGTTATGTTCATTAGGGCACGCAATGGAAAATATAACTGAATCAAATCAAATCAAATTTATTTATATAGCCCTTCGTACATCAGCTGATATCTCAAAGTGCTGTACAGAAACCCAGCCTAAAACCCCAAACAGCAAGCAATGCAGGTGTAGAAGCACGGTGGCTAGGAAAAACTCCCTAGAAAGGCCAAAACCTAGGAAGAAACCTAGAGAGGAACCAGGCTATGTGGGGTGGCCAGTCCTCTTCTGGCTGTGCCGGGTGGAGATTATAACAGAACATGGCCAAGATGTTCAAATGTTCATAAATGACCAGCATGGTCAAATAATAATAAGGCAGAACAGTTGAAACTGGAGCAGCAGCACAGTCAGGTGGACTGGGGACAGCAAGGAGTCATCATGTCAGGTATTCCTGGGGCATGGTCCTAGGGCTCAGGTCCCCCGAGAGAGAGAAAGAAAGAGAGAAGGAGAGAATTAGAGAACGCACACTTAGATTCACACAGGACACCGAATAGGACAGGAGAAGTACTCCAGATATAACAAACTGACCCTAGCCCCCCGACACATAAACTACTGCAGCATAAATACTGGAGGCTGAGACAGGATGGGTCAGGAGACACTGTGGCCCCATCCGAGGACACCCCCAGACAGGGCCAAACAGGAAGGATATAACCCCACCCACTTTGCCAAAGCACAGCCCCCACACCACTAGAGGGATATCTTCAACCACCAACTTACCATCCTGAGACAAGGCTGAGTATAGCCCACAAAGACCTCCACCACGGCACAACCCAAGGGGTTGGGCGCCAACCCAGACAGGATGACCACATCAGTGAATCAACCCACTCAGGTGACGCACCCCCTCCAGGGACGGCATGAGAGAGCCCCAGTAAGCCAGTGACTCAGCCCCTGTAATAGGGTTAGAGGCAGAGAATCCCAGTGGAAAGAGGGGAACCGGCCAGGCAGAGACAGCAAGGGCGGTTCGTTGCTCCAGAGCCTGAAGCCTGGCACCGTTTCTCATTGCACAAGTCCAGACTGAAGCCAAGCACCGTTTCTCATTGCACAAGTCCAGGTAGTCCCCCCCATTTCATTCCATTTTCTTCTGTTTGGTGCCTAATGAACACAACCCAGGGATGTATGTTTGATTCCTGCATGGGCCACATATACTGAATATGTGTCACTGTCAACCGTAAGTGGTTTTGGATGAAAGCATCTGCTAAATTACCATATTATTTACGGACTCACCGAGTCTGTGGCCATGACGTTGGTGGAGTGGGTGAACTCAGCCACCAGTTCGTCGGCCACCTCGTTGTAGGACGTGGTGCCTTTCTTCTGCACCTTCTCACACACCTTCATGGAGAAATGCCTCAGGCCCTTCCCGTTCTTATCGCCCTTCAATCGCTTGCTGTGGTGGAGAGATCACAAAGAAGCAACCGACACATTAATGACCAGACGGTCACAACATCTAGAACTAGCTGTTACACAAATTAAATAGTTTATTTGTCACATGTACAGGATACAGTAGGTGTAAAACAGTAAAGTGAAATGCTTACAAAAGATGACACGGCACACACAACTTGTGCAAAAGCACACACACACTCTAAACTCGATACACACATGCTACACCTCCAACTCCACACTTACTTGTCAAATCTCACCTCACAATCAAACAATATAAACACTCAATGGACTCAGTGGATCAGACAAAACAATGTATACAATAATTCCATACTAATGTAAAACGATTAATTTCTCTCCAACACTTTCACAAGCAAAAGCACACTTGTGAAAACCATGACACATTAACATATGCATGATGGAGCTTGGCATGTATGTGAAGACCATAGTGCACGCTTTGACGCTCTCCTCCAATGTGCGGTCACACAATCACGTGACATGCGCTCATTAGACGCACTGCTCGTTGATGCTTCAAATTAGTGTATGGTTTTATACTCGGTACACATTCAGCGCAATTCTGTCGATGTGTACTTATATTTCAAGTGTATTTAAAGTGTATTTAAAACAATGCAGAAGGGTAATAGCACTATTGGGAATAGACAATAGTAATATCTGCGTTCCAAATGGCATCCTATTCCCTATATAGTGCACTACCCCATGAGGATCAAAAGTAGTGCACTATTCAGGGAACATGGTGCCATTTGGGACAGATTCATGGTTGTGGTTGGAGCAACATTTTCTGCCCCTACACTCCTAAAGAATTGACTTGGGTTTCATCGAGAACCCCCACACCAGACATTTTTATCCTCCAGTGAGACATTTATATCAAATGAGTGCAGATTTGAAGGCCGACTCAATTCTTGAGAATGTGTGTGTGTCTCTCT
Source organism: Oncorhynchus mykiss (assembly GCF_013265735.2). Lineage (NCBI taxonomy): Eukaryota > Metazoa > Chordata > Actinopteri > Salmoniformes > Salmonidae > Oncorhynchus > Oncorhynchus mykiss. The sequence continues at coordinate 41,080,235 of NC_048579.1, read as the reverse complement.
CTCTCTCTGGGAGTACCAGTACAGAGTCAATGTCTGGGGACACTGGTTAGACGAGGTAATATGTACGGGTTGAAGTCGGAAGTTTACATACACCTTAGCCAAATACATTTAAACTCAGTTTCACAATTCCTGACATTTAATCCTAGTAAACATTCCCTGTCTTAGGTCAGTTAGGATCACCACTTTATTTTAAGAATGTGAACTGTCAGAATAATAGTAGAGAGAATGAGATTTCAGCTTTTATTTCTTTCATCACATTCCCAGTTGGTCAGAAGTTTACATATACTAATTGAGTGTTTGGTAGCATTGCCTATAAATTGTTTAACTTGGGTCAAATGTTTTGGGTAGCCTTCCTCAAGCTTCCCACAGCATGTTAGGTGAATGTTGGCCCATTCCTCCTGAAAGAGCTGGTGTAACTGAGTCAGTTTTGTAGGACACCTTGCTCGCACTTGTTTTTTCAGTTCTGCCCAGAAATGTTCTATGGGATTGAGGTCAGGGCTTTGTGATGGCCACTCCAATACCTTGACTTTGTTGTCATTAAGCCATTTTGCCACAACTTTGGAAGTATGCTTGGGGACATTGTCCATTTGGAAGACCCTTTTGCGACCAAGCTTTAACTTCCTGACTGATGTTTTGAGATGTTGCTTCAATATATCCACATGATTTTCCTTCCTCATGAGGCCATCTATTTTGTTAAGTGCACCAGTCCCTCCTGCAGCAAAGCACCCCCACAACATGATGCTGCCACCCCCATGCTTCACGGTTGGGATGGTGTTCTTTGGCTTGCAAGCCTCCCCCTTTTTCCTCCAAACATAACGATGGTCAGTATGGCAAAACAGTTATATTTTTGTTTAAGCAGGCGAGAGGACATTTCTCCAAAAAGTACAATCTTTGTCCCAATGTGCAGTTTTGGAGCAGTGGCAACTTCCTTGCTGAGCGGCCTTTCAGTTTGTGTCAATATAGGACTCGTTTTACTGTGGAAAAAGGTACTTTTGTACCGGTTTCCTCCAGCATCTTTACAAGGTCCTTTGCTGTTGTTCTGGGATTGATTCCCACTTTTCGCACCAAAGTACGTTCATCTCTAGGAGACAGAAAGCGTCTCCTTCCTGAGTGGTATGACGGCTGCGTTGTCCCATGGTGTTTATACTTCTGTACAAACAATAGTACACATCAATGTGGTACCTTCAGGGGTTTGGAAATTGCTCCCAAGGATGAACCAGACGTGTGGGGGTCTACAATTTAATTTCTGAGGTCTTGGCTGATTTCTTTTTGATTTTCCCATGATGTCAAGCAAAGAGGCACTGAGTTTGAAGGTAAGGCCTTGAAATACATCCACAGGTACACCTCCAATTCACTCAAATGACATCAGTTGGCTTTAGAAGCTTCTGATAAGCTATGACATAATTTTCTGGAATTTTCCAAGCGGTTTAAAGGCACAGTCAACTTAGTGTATGTAAACTTCTGACCCACTGGAATTGTGATACAGTGAATAAGTGAAATAATGTCTGTATACAATTGTTGGAAAAATGACTTGTGTCATGCACAAAGTAGATATCCTAAAAGACATGCCAAAACTATAGTTTGTTAACAAGAAATTTGTGGAGTGGTTGAAAAACAAGTTTTAATGACTCCAACCTAAATGTATGTAAACTTCCGACTTCAACTGTACATGTAGGTAGACTTAGTGACTATGAATAGATAAACAGAGTAGCAGCAGCGTGAAAGAGGGGTCTGGGTAGCCCTTTGATTAGCTGTTCAGGAGTCTTATGGCTTGCGGGTAGAAGCTGTTAACCTCTTGAACCTCTGGGGGCAGTATTTCATTTTTGGATGAAAAACGTTCCCGTTTTAAACAAGATATTTTGTCACGAAAAGATGCTCGACTATGCATATAATTGACAGCTTTGGAAAGAAAACACTGACGTTTCCAAAACTGCAAAGATATTGTCTGTGAGTGCCACAGAACTATTGCTACAGGCGAAACCAAGATTAAATTTCATACAGGAAGTGAGCCAGATTTTGAATGCGCTGTGTTCCAATGTCTCCTTATATGGCTGTCAATGCGCAAGGAATGAGCCTACACTTTCTGTCGTTTCCCCAAGGTGTTTGCAGCATTGTGACGTATTTGTAGGCATATCATTGGAAAATTGACCATAAGAGACTACATTTACCAGGTGTCCGCTCGGTGTCCTCCGTCGAAACTACTGCGTAATCTCCAGGTGCGTGCATTTTTCCATTTTGAACAGAGGAGAAACCAAACTGCCACGAGTGATTTATCATCGAATAGGTATGTGAAAAACACCTTGAGGATTGATTCTAAACAACGTTTGCCATGTTTCTGTCGATATTATGGAGTTAATTTGGAAAAAAGTTTGCGTTGTAATGACTGAATTTTCTGGGTTTTTTCTTAGCCAAATGTGATGAACAAAACGGAGCGATTTCTCCTACACAAATAATATTTTTGGAAAAACTGAACATTTGCTATCTAACAGTCTCATTGAAAACATCCGAAGTTCTTCAAAGGTAAATTATTTTATTTGAATGCTTTTCTTTTTTTCTTGCTATGCTAGCTATCAATACTCTTACACAAATGCTTGTGTAGCTATGGTTGAAAAGCATTTTTTTGAAAATCTGAGATGACAGTGTTGTTAACAAAAGGCTAAGCTTGTGAGCCAATATTTTTATTTCATTTCATTTGCGATTTTCATGAATAGTTAACGTTGCGTTATGGTAATGAGCTTGAGGCTATAATTACGCTCCCGGATACGGGATTGCTCGTCGCAACAGGTTAAGAAGCGTTTTGGGCCTAGACTTGGTGCGCCGGCACCGCTTGTCGTGTGGTAGCAGTGAGAATAGTCTGACTAGGGTGGCTGGAGTCTGACAAATTTTAGGGCCTTCCTCTGACACCGCCTGGTGTAGAGGTCCTGGATGGCAGGAAGCTTGGTGATGTACTGGGCCATACACACTCTGTAGTGCGGTCGGAGGCGGCACAGTTGCCATACCAGGTGGTGATGCAACCTGCTCTTGATGGTGCAGCTGTAGAACATTTTGAGGATCAGAGGATCCATGACGAAACTTTTTCCACTTCCTGAGGGGCAATAGCCATTGTCGTGCCCTCTTCACGACTGTCTTGGTATGTTTGGACCGTGATAGTTTGTTGGTGATGTGGACACCAAGGAACTTGAAGCTCTCAACCTGCTCAACTACAGCCCCGTCAATTGCAATTGGGGGCGTGCTCTGTCCTCCTTTTCCTCTACTCCACAATCATCTCCTTGGTCTTGATCACATTGAGGGATATGTTGTTGTTCTGGCACCACACGGCCAGGTCTCTGACTTTCTCCCTATAGGCCGTCTCATCGTTGGTGATCAGGCCTACCACTGTTTCATCGGCAAAAACGTGATGTGTTGGAGTCATGTCTGGCCGTGCAGAGATGAGTGACAGGGAGTAGGAGGGGACTGAGCAGGCACCCCTGAGGTGCCCCCGTGTTGAGGATCAGCGAGGCACACACACACACACCTTGCTGATAGACCTCAATGGAAAGAATTAGCTATGTATGTGCTCATAGCCCCAGCCATTCAGGACAGTACAAAAAACAAAGCACTGTCTGTCGAATGCTGATGTGCTCTATGTCAGGAGTCATTGCATGCTGCCACACAAGTCCTCTGGCATATGCTGTGTTTTAGGCACACATGTCCTCTTTCTCACAACAGTTCCAGTGTAATGTGGTTTCTCTAGCTCACTAGCCCAGGGAGAGGGAAGAGAGGGATTCTTGCATTTCATTACAAACCACCACCTCCACATGCAGGGGAAGCACTATTGTTTATCATTTCACAAGGATCGCTGTGTGCGCGTGTGCATGCACGCACGTATAGTCATCTCATTCTCAAATCAGCAGAAACATGGTTAACTTTTGGCGAATGTGAATCCAAAACGGGATAAAATGGATGATTGACTGATGAACCGTTAAGCTACGCATGACGCTCCGCCCACACAGCAGTGATAAAAATCGCTTGTTTAAATCAGGGGCTCGCACTCTGTGATTTACACACCAAGGGAAACCGAAAGGGCGGTAGTGGGGCATGGAGAAAAATAAGAGAAATCAGGCTAAAAAGAGATATCGCCACAAAGAAAACAGAGGGAGAGAGGGGGGGGTTGATATACAGACATTTTGTGTGTGTGTTCAGGTGAGTGGATTATGTAACATTAGGGTTGTTAGTCGTAGAGCACAACACAGATGCGTTACATTTGGCAACGTGCAATTGGTAAAACCAACTATGATGTAGAAAATGTCACACAGGGCAAGAGGCGCAGGCAGAATGTGCATATGCATGAGCGCATGTCAAGTCAAAAGTTTGGACACACCTACTCATTGCAGTGTTTTTCTTTATTTTTACTATTTTATACATTTCAGAATAATGGTGAAGACATCAACACATATGGAATCATGTATAACCATAAAGTGTTAAACAGATCAAAATATATTTTATATTTGAGATTCTTCAAAGTAGCCACCCTTTGCCTTGACAGCTTTGCACAATTGACATTCTCAACCAGATTCATGCGGTAGTCACCTGGAATGCATTTCAAATCAACAGGTGTGCCTTGTTAAAATGTACATTTGTGGAATTTCTTTCCTTCCTAATGCGTTTGAGCCAATCAGGTCTATTGTGACAAGGTGGGGCTGGTAAACAGAAGATAGCCCTAATAGATAAAAGACCAAGTCCATATTATGGCAAGAACAACTCAAATAAGCAAAGAGAAATGACAGTCCATCATTACTTAAAGATATGAAGGTCAGTCAATCAGTAAAATGTCAAGAACTTTGAAAGTGTCTTCAAGTGCAGTCACAAACACCATCAAGCGCTGATGAAGAAACTGGCTCTCATGAGGACCGCCACAGAAAAAGACCAAGAGTTACCTCTGCTGCAGAGGATAACTTCATTAGAGTTACCAGCCTCAGAAATAGCAGGCCAAAAAAATGCTTCAGAGTTCAAGTAACAGACATCTCAACATCAACTGTTCAGAGGAGACTCCGAAGCCAGGCCTTCACGGTCAAATTGCTGAGAAGAAACCACTACTAAAGGACATCAATAAGAAGACACTTGCTTGGGCCAAGAAACATGAGCAATGGACATGAGACCAGTGGAAATCTGTCCTTTGGTCTGTTTAGTCCAAATTTGAGATTTTTGGATCCAAACGCTGTCTTTGTGAGACGCAAAGTAGGCGAACGGATGATCTCCGCATGTGTGGTTCCATTCGCGAAGCATGGTGGTGGTGGTGTGATGGTGCTTTGCTGGTGACACCGTCAGTGATTTATTTAGAATTCAACCAGCATGTCTACCACACCATTCTGCAGCGATACGCAATCCCATCTGGTTGCACTTAGTGGGACTATAATTTGTTTTTCAATAGGACAATGACCCAAAACACACCTCCAGGCTGTGTAAGGGCTATCTGACCAAGTAGGAGAGTGATGGAGTGCTGCATCAGATGACCTGGCCTCCACAACCACCTGAACTCAACCCAATTGAGATGGTTTGGGATGAGATGGACCGCAGAGTGAAGGAAAAGCAGCCAACAAGTGCTCAGCATATGTGGGAACTCCTTTAAGAGTTTTGGAAAAACATTCCAGGCGACTGACTACCTCATGAAGCTGGTTGAGAGAATGTCAACAGTGTGCAAAGCTGTCATCAAGGCAAAGGGTGGCTACTTGGAAGAATCTATAAAATATTTTGACTCGTTTAACACTTGTGGTTACTACATGATTCCCTATGTGTTATTTCAGCTTTGATGTCTTCACTATTATTCAACAATGTAGAAAATAGTAAAAATAAAGAAAAACCCTTGAATGAATAGCTGTCCAAACTTTTGACTTGTACTGTAGGCGTGAGAGAAAGAGAACACAGAGAGAGAAGAACAGAGAGAAGAGGAGAGCGAGAGAATAGATATAGATGAAGACGAGGAAGACTATGTAAGTGGACAGGACAGAGACATGTAAAGATATAGCTGCGTGTGTGCGCCTAAGTGAGTGAGCAATCGAAATGTCCATTCACAAACATCCCCCAACCCTCAAACTATAGGCACAGTACAGTTCCTTCTAACACGCAGTAGAGTAGAGAGTAGGCGACTGCAGAGCCGCTCATTACATAACTGGAGCACACACACACGCAAATAGGAAGACCGTGTATGTGTGTAGTGTATGAGGTAGGAGGTGGGGATGGCAAGCCGCTGCGTGGTGGAAGCTTAGGGTTACAGTTGTCAGGACAAATTAGTTCCAGAACCGCAGCTACTGTAGCTTGGATAATTTGGGAAGAATTAGAGAGAGAGAAGACGAGAAACAGGCTGGAAAAATGGTGGTGAATGTGCGATAATGGGTACAGGGAGAGTAGTCATGGTGTGAGGAACACGCTCACACTCAGTGACGCCGAAACCACAGAGGCACCTTTTCTCCTTAGAAAAATGCAAACATACTGTGACCGAATACAACAACCGGAGGTCTGTTGAGTGTGACTCGAAATCCAGACCTCCATGGGTTGATAAATTTAAGTTTCCATTGATCATTTTTGTGTGATTTTGTTGTCAGCACATTCAAAAAAGTATTTAATAAGAATATTTCATTCATTCAGATCTAGGATGTGTTATTTTAGCGTTCCCTTTATTTTTTTGAGCAGTGAAAGTTTATTATACCTGTTTTTACATTTTATTTGCAATATATAAAGATGTAATGAAAATGGGTAAAGTACATGTTAGCTAGTGAGTGAGGGTCTGTTTGTTTGTATGAGAACGACGATAGCCTATGTCTGTGTGTGTGTGTGTGTGTGTGTGTGTATACACTGCTCACACTTCAAACTCCACTATGGCCAAGACCAAAGAGCTGTCAAAGGACACCAGAAACAAAATTGTAGATCTGCAATAGGTAAGCAGCTTGGTTTGAAGAAATCAACTGTGGGAGCAATTATTAGGAAATGGAAGACATACAAGACCATTGATAATCTCCCTCGATCTGGGGCTCCACGCAAGATCTCACCCCGTGGGGTCAAAATGATCACAAGAACGGTGAGCAAAAATCCCAGAACCACATGGGGGGACCTAGTGAATGACCTGCAGAGAGCTGGGACCAAAGTAACAAAGCCTATCATCAGTAACACACTACACCGCCAGGGACTCAAATCCTGCAGTGCCAGATGTGTCCCCCTGCTTAAGCCAGTACATGTCCAGGCCCGACTGCCAGTCTCCAGATCTCAACCCCATAGAACATCTTTGGAGGGAGTTGAAAGTCCGTTTTGCCAGGCAACAGTCCCAAAACATTACTGCTCTAGAGGAGATCTGCATGGAGGAATGGGCCAAAATATCAGCAACAGTGTGTGAAAAACTTGTCAAACGTTTTCTGTAAGTCTTCACCTCCGTCATTGCCAACAAAGGGTATATAACAAAGTATTGAGATAAACTTTTGTTATTTACCAAATTCTTATTTTCCACCATAATTTGCAAATAAATTAATAAAAAATCCTAAAAAAAATTCTCATTTTGTCTGTCATAGTTGAAGTGTACCTATGATGAAAATTACAGGCCTCTCATCTTTTTAAGTGGGAGAACTTGCACAATTGGTGGCTGACTAAATCGTTTTTTGCCCCACTGTGTGTGTGTGTGTGTGTGTATGTATATATATGGTGTAGAATGTAAACCCATACATCTCAACACAGGCAGCATGCTTCCTCCAATCAGTCTACATTAGAGGGAGCATCAAGGAGCTTGCTGGCTACAGCACCACTGCACCAAGCCCTGTCCCTTCTGCTCCTGCCACAAGTGTTCATCTGCCCAAATATATTTGTGCAGGCATGGATGTGCCTAAGGGCCAAAAGGGCACAGCATGGCGGCGTTGCTGTGTTGTTTGCAAGATGAAGTCCCCCTTTACATGCACAACATGCTCAGTGACCCTCTGCTTTACATCAGAAAGATACTGCTATGGCATCTGGCATCAGCAGCAGAATATTGTCTAGAGTTTTGGCAAAGTTGGTGGGGTTATATGGCAAAGTGGGTGGGGGCTAGGGTCAGTTTGTTATATCTGGAGTACTTCTTCTGTCTTATCCGGTGTCCTGTGTGAATTTAAGTCTGCTCTCTTTCTCTCCTTCTTTCTCTCAGAGGATCTGAGCCCTTGGACCATGCTTCAGGACTACCAGCCATGATGACTCCTTGCTGTCCCTAGTCCAACCGGCCTTGCTGCTGTTCCAGTTTCAACTGTTCTGTCTGCGGCTATGGAACCCTAAACTGTTCATTTTTACTCGAGGTGCTGTCCTGCTGCACCCTCTACAACCACTGATCTCCACCCGGCACAGCCAGAAGAGGACTGGCCACCCCTCATAGCCTGGTCCCTCTCTAGGTTTCTTCCTAGGTTTTTGCCTTTCTAGGGAGTTTTTCCTAGCCACCGTGCTTCTACACCTGCATTGCTTATATATATATATATATATATTTGATAGAGGCCTGAGGGTCTTCCAAATATTGAAAGTGTGCAAATAGTTACCCATGTTATTTTGTAAATGTATATATATTTATTCATATATTTTTTTTAATCAATAATTATATTTTTCCCCAATTTTTTTTAAACATTCTTTTTTATTATTTTTTTTTTTGGGGGGGGGGGGTGTTAGAATACCATTTTGGCATTTTGTATATAGTTATTTGTTTCAAAATGTATACCTTCACCAATTTGGTCACTTGGGTACATTTGCGCTACTTGTGTGGGACACCTGGGTGACTTCATGTAGCACACTCATTTTGGAAGTTATCATTCTGAAACTTTGCACAAGTACTGTTGCCCTCTTATATTTTTCACTGAAATTGTCCCCATCATCTTATCTGAATGTTTGTTTTATCTTGTTCATTTTAAAGATGATAAAACAATGAAAAAAAACATGTTTTTTATTTTTGTATCTAAACCAGATATATTGTGTTATATCCTCCTACATTCAATTCACATTTACACAAACTTCAGAGTGTTTTCTTTCAAAATGGTGCCAAGAATATGCATATCCTTGGTTCTGTGCCTGAGCTACAGGCTGTTAGATTTGGGTATGTCTTCAGGCAGAAATTGCACAAAGTAGGGGGGTTAAACAGCTTGGAAACCTCCAGAAAATTATGTAATGGCTTTAGAAGCTTCTGATAGGCTAATTGACATCGTTTGAGTCAATTGGAGGTGTACCTGTGGATGTATTTCAAGGCCTACCTTCAAACTCAGTGCCTCCTTGCTTGACATCATGGGAAAATAAAAATAAATCCTTGGGAGCAACTTCCAAACACCTGAAGGTACCACGTTCATCTGTACAATCAATAGTACACAAGTATAAACACCATTAGACCATACTGCTCAGGAAGGAGGCGCGTTCTGTCTCCTAGAGATGAACATACTTTGGTGCAAAAAGCGCAAATCAATCCCAGAAAAACAGCAAAGGACCTTGTGAAGATGCTGGAGGACACAGCTACAAAAGTATCTATATCCACTGTAAAACGAGTCCTATATCGACATAACCTGAAAGGCCTCTCAGCAAGGAAGAAGCCACTGCTCCAAAACCGCCATAAAAAAGCCAGACTACGGTTCGCAACTGCACATTGGGACAAAGATTGTACTTTTTGGAGAAATGTCCTCTCGTCTGATGAAACAAAAATAGAACTGTTTGGCCATAATGACCATTGTTATGTTTGGAGGAAAAAGGGGGAGGCTTGCAAGCCAAAGAACATCATCCCAACCGTGAAGCACGGGGTGGCAGCATCATGTTGTGGGGGTGCTTTGCTGCAGGAGGGCCTGGTGCACTTTACAAAATAGATGGCATCATGAGAACGGAAAATCATGTGGATATATTGACGAAACACCTCAAGACATCAGTCAGGAAGTTAAAGATTGGTTGCAAATGGGTCTTCCAAATGGACATTGACCCCAAGCATACTTCCAAAGTTGTCGCAAAATGGCTTAAGGACAACAAAATCGAGGTATTGGAGTGGCCATCACAAAGCCCTGACCTCAATCCTATAGAAAATGTGTGGGCAGAACTGGAAAAGCATGTGCGAGTAAGGAGGCCTACAAACCTGACTCAGTTACACCAGCTCTGTCAGGAGGAATGGGGCAAAATTCACCCAACTTATTGTGGGAAGCTTGTGGATGGCTACCAAAAACATTTGACCCAAGTTAAACAATTTAAAGGCAATGCTACCAAATACTAATAGAGTGAATGTAAACTTCTGACCCACTGGGAATGTAATGAAATAAATAAAAGCTGAAATAAAACATTCTCTTCTTGGTGACAGGGGGCAGTATTTTTACATCCAGATGAAATGTATGCCCAAATTCAACTGCCTGCTACTCATCACCAAAAGATAAGATATGCATATTATTAGTAGATTTGGATAGAAAACACTGATGTTTCTAAAACTGTTTCAATCATGTCTGTGAGTATAACAGAACTTATTTAGCAGGCGAAACCGAGGACAAACCATTTTTCTTTTTTAGGTCACTCTTTTCAATGAGTTTTCATTGGGAATCCAGTTCATACCGCTTCCACTGGATGTCACCAGTCTTTGGAAATTGGTTGAGGTTTTTCCTTTGTGTACTGAAGAAGTAGCCCTGTTCAAAACGAGGGTCACGTCAAGTGTACTGTTAGAGGTGCGTGACCAGAAAGCTAGCCTCAGTTTGTGTTCCTCCTGTATTGAACACAGATCATCCCGTCTTCAATTGTATCAATTATTCATGTTAAAAGATACCTAAAGTTGTATTACAAAAGTAGTTTGAAATGTTTTGGCAAAGCTTACAGGTAACTTTTGAGATATTTTGTAGTCACGTTGCACAAGTTGGAACCGGTGTTTTTCTGAATCAAACGCACCAAATAAATTGACATTTTGGATATATATATATATATATTATATCGACAGAATTAATCGAACAAAATGACCATTTGTGATGTTTATGGGACATATTGGAGTGCCAACAAAAGAAGCTTGTCAAAGGTAAGGCATGATTTATATTTTTATTTCTGAAATATGCTTTCTCTCTTTGTTTACGGAGGTGCTACCCTCAGATAATAGCATCGTTTGCTTTCGACGAAAAGTCTTCTTGAAATCTGACATGTTGGCTGGATTCACAACAAGTGTAGCTTTAATTTGGTATCTTAAGTGTGATTTCACGAAAGTTTGATTTTTATAGTAATTTATTTGATTTTGGCGCTCTGCATTTTCACTGGCTTTTGGCCAGGTGGGATGCTAGCGTCCCACATATCCCAGAGAGGTTATGGGCTTTGTAAGTAAGCATTTCACTGTGTTGTATTCGGCGCATGTAACGAATAACTTGATTTGATTAATACCAGCATATCAGTTTCACTAACAACAAAAAAATACATAATTGAGTTAATACAAACATGGTCTCTTTTTTGTTTTCTGGAGTAAGGCAGCTCCAAAATGCAGGTGTTCCAGCCTGGTTCAATGCTTTCAGTGGTGGGGCCAGTAGAAAATACGAAGTGTTATGTCGTGATTGGCTCAGTGTTCTGCCACTCATGGGGACACGACATCACCACCAAGTCTAAAGGTAAACCTTGGGTGCTGCCCCTTGGGTGCTGCCATAGAGTTACATTAGAAGTGCCCATCCAAGAAGGCTCAAGGTCATTGGCCACAGATAAAATTACATCAAATCAAGTTATATGTACAGCATCTTTGATTGAACTGATCATGTCAACATCATACTTTAAAAATCATGAATCAAGTCGACAATCTACTTGCAAATCCTTTTTAATCCTTGTCATATGAAGAGAAATTATAGATAAAACGTACTGGTGCTCATCGGCCATAAACATTAGACAAGTTGGAAATCGCAAATTCAACAGTGGTCCCAAATCTGGGAGTAAGGGTCTCTTTTCCAATTTTAAAATGATAAACATTCAACATTGACCATGCTGTCAATGAAGCATGATTTGTGCAGCGATCAAAACAACTTACAGAAGTTTTCGCAGTTCTGAGTTGAGTTCAGGATGAACTCTCACTGGGAAAATGTTTTGAACGGTCATTCAACTCAGAATTGTAAATTTGGCCTCTTTCTATAGCTACGACCTGAAGATCAATGACGTCATCATGATTCAACCTCCCCCCCCCCCCCCCCCCCCCCCCCCCCCCCCCCCCCGAGTTGTCCGTTCTTTTGAAAGCACCATAAATCAAGAGAATGCCGGACTTTGATGACAAAACTTGCCCGCCGCGCCACCTTCCTGTTCAAGTCAGCACAGCATAAGGGGAGTCCAAAAATGTATTATATGCTGCTGCATAAATTATGTAATATGCCAGAGAGATATGCATACTGTAGCTAAGAAAGTAATACTAAGTGTATGTTGTGTAATACGATGTTAGTAGCCCATGTGCCTCACCCTAATAATTTAGTCTATTTACCCCTCTTAAATGTTGTCTACTGTTCTGACATGGTGGTGCACATGTAGCCTATAACCTGTTTTAGAGAAATGTAATCATTAAATATTGTAAGAGCTTTCATTGTCTGCTTGTATGCCCCCTTTATTTATCCTACGGTTCTGACTTGGTGTACAGGGAGAATACTGTAAGAACAGCCCATGTTCTGAATGTTCTGTCGCTGTATATTTCAAAAGTGCTAAACAAATAGTTGATTATGTCCGTTCTAGCTCGCTCATTAATGTCTTAATCGAAATTACAGATTGCACCTAATACGCTTGTCGTTCCCTTATGCCATAGTTTGTACATCTAAATTGTCATTAGAAACCACATTTGTTTAAGCAAGTCAGCCATATCAGCTGTTTTTTTTAAGGCAGTACATGAGGCTGAATTAACTGTTTCACTGCAAGACAAGGCTCTGCTTATAGCCAAGTGTAGCAGTGGTAAGATGTTGGGACTGCTGTTGGGACAGCTTTATGTAGGCCCTAACATTTTGTTGGCACCATTTGTCACCGTTATAGTGCAATAATGTATTGTTTAGTGTTGTGTAGTGGCTTTGCTGGCATGCATCCCACTTTTTTTGCTGGCAAGCATCCCACTTTTTTTTAGATTTACATGCTAAAATCATCACTGTATATATCCATACAAATGACGCCAGCTGATTCATGATTTCGATGGGTTTCATGCCATTCGCTCCATTCCAACCATTATGGGCCGTCCACCCTTCAGCAGCCTCCACTGGTCAGGATTTATTTTCCGTAGGCCATTACACTTGATGGCTGGTTGCAGGTGACTGAGGGGCTTTTCTGCTGTCTGCGCTTTTTAATTTTTTTTTACCATGCAATCGTCAAAGAAGGGGATGGATAGTCTTCAAAGGATTAAATACCCTTTCTCTCCTCACCAGCATCTAACTGCACACTAAGTGAGGACACTTATTGGCCAGCATGTGCATGCCATGCAGAGTGAGAGAGCCTGCTTGTGATTCGTCAGCATTCTCTGTACATCTAGAGAGTGAATGTACGGAGTCTAGCGCTTCTAATTGGAGTAGGTACCGTAGTCCAGTTTTTGTTGTATTAACAGTGTCAAAGAAATGAGAAAATTGCAGCCTCTTGCAATATGGATATTGCACGTCAATATTACAATTTCAAATCTGAATTCGATGAATGGTGCGGCGCTAACACGCTCTGGCCCTGACACACGTACAGTTCCAGTCAAAAATTTGGATACAAATACTCATAAGGGGTTTACTTTATTTTTACTATTTTCTGCATTGTAGAATAATAGTGAATACATCAAAACTATGAAATAACACATGGAACAATGTAGTAACCAAAAAAAGTGTTCAATCTAAATATATTTTATATTCTAAGTATCCAACCTTTGCCTTTTATTTAACTAGGCAGGTTAGTTAAGAACAAATTCTTATTTACAATGACGGCCTACCCCAGCCAAACCCTAACCCGGATGACGCTGGGTCAATTGTGCGCCGCCCTATGTGACTCGCAATCACAGCCTGTTGCGATACAGCCTTGATGACAGCTTTGCACACTCTTGGCATTCTCTCAACCAGCTTCACCTGGAATGGTTTTCCAACAGTCTTGAAGAAGTTCCCACATATGCTGAGCACTTGTTAGCTACTTTTCCTTTACTCTGCAGTGTATCCTTCACCCTGGCGTATCGCTGCAGAATGCTGTGGTAGCCATGCTGGTTAAGTGTGCCTTGAATTCTAAATGAATCACAGACAGTGTCACCAGCAAAGCACCCCCACACCTCCTCCATGCTTCAAGTTTGGAACCACACATGCGGAGATCATCCACTCACCTACTCTGCGTCTCACAAAGACATGGTGGTTGGAAACAAATCAAAAATTTGGACTAAACAGACCAAAGAACATATTTCCACTGGTCTAAAGTCCACTGCTTGTGTTTCTTGGCCCAAGCAAGTCTCTTGTTACTATTGGTGTCCTTTAGTAGAGGTTTCTTCTCAGAAATTCGACCATGAAGGCCTGATTCACGCCGTCTCTTCTGAACAGTTGATGTTGAGATGTGTCTGTTACTTGAACTCTGTGAAGCATTTATTTGGCCTGCAATCTGAGGTGCAGTTAAATCTAATGATCTTATCTTCTGCTGCAGAGGTAACTCTGTGTCTTCCTTTCCTGTGGCAATCCTCATGAGAGCCAGTTTCATCATAGCGCTTGGTTTTTGCGACTGCACTTGAAGAAACTTTCAAAGTTCTTGAAATGTTGGACTGTTGTTTCTCTTTGGTTATTTGAGCTGTTCTCGCCATAATATGGACTTGGTCTTTTACCAAATTATCTTTTGTAATAAAATCCCTACCTTGTCACAACACAACTGATTGTCTCAAATGCATTAAGAATGAAAGAAATTCCACAATACCAATAACAAGGCATAACTGTTAATTGAAATGCATTCCAGGTGACTACCTAATGTAGCTGGTTGAGAGAATTCCAAGTGTGCAAACCTGTCATGAAGGTGGCTACATTGAAGAATCTCAAATATATTTTGTTTTAACATTTTTTTGGTTACTACATGATTCCATTTGTGTTTTTTCATAGTTTTAATGTCTTCACTATTATTTGACAATGTAGAAAACAGTAAAAATAAATAAAACTCTGAAATTAGTAGTTGTGTCCAAACTCTTGACTGGCAATGTACATACTACACATGTACATACAAACATACAGTACCTACACAGTCTCTGATGGTTACATAATCTGCTCACCTGAACACACACAAAAAACCTGCAGTCACTAGTGAATTGGCAGTCATGGTCGCTACTTCCACAAATCCACTGCAGTTCTTACTAAACTGTACTGTGAGAGCGCGAAAGCAAACGAGAGAAAGATAAAAAAAAAAAGAGCTCTGGGTGGGCATGTACGAGAGAAAAAGAGACCGCACAGGAGAAGAAAATGGGACAATGAAATATAAATTGTATCCAGAGGAGATGACAGGAAGGGAACAAAAGGCAGGAGAGAGGGGTAGGCATGGTGAGAGAGAGTCAGTGTTCTGCTGTAGTGAGTCAGCAGTTGCGTGATCTTTCGGGTGTGGGGGTCAGACAGATGCATTCTGGACTAACGACAAAAAAATGCCAGACTGCAGCTGAGCTCTTGAGCAGCAGCCCCCCCTTCCTACAATTGCACCATTTCACCTCCATCTACATTCTGAGCCAGGCAGTTACCTGGCTGAAGAGTCTCCTGAGCACAGCCCATCCCTGCAACACAGACAGATTAATTCAATATACAAGACAATGTTACTGTGTGTGTGTCAGTAGTCAGTCCTCCTAGATTAAAACTAATTCCATTGCCTAATGAACTGGTATGCTTTGGAAGTAATGAGACGCTTCAGCTCAATGAGATGCTGTGAGAGAATGACAAAGCGTCTCTCTGACTCAGTTTCTCTCGCCCTCTGTTACTCCCTTTTTCGCCAATTCTCCTACCTCTATCCCACTTTCTAACGCCATCTCACTATCTGCGACTTGTTTGACTGGATAGTCTTCCTGCACTCTTCCTGTCATTTACTATTTTTATATTATTCCTCTATATGCTGTTACTTTATACAGTGTAATCGGAAAGTATTCAGACCCCTTAACTTTTTCAAAATTTTGTTACAGCCTTATTCTAAAATAGATTAAGATATGACAACAATTCATCAATATACACACACACACAATACCCCATAATGACAAAGTGAAAACAGGTTTTTAGAAATATTAGCGAATGCATTTTAAAAAAAACACGGAAGTAATCATACTCAGTACAAGGTAAAAATCTGTCGTTCTGCCCCTGAACAAGGCAGTTAACCCACTGTTCCTAAGCCTTCATTGAAAATAAGAACTTGTTCTTAACTGACTTGCCTAGTTAAATAGGTAAAATAAAACTCCTGCATTGTTTTGGCTGTGTGCTTAGGGTTGATGTCGTGTTGGAAGATGAACATTTGGCCCAGTCTGAGGTCCTGAGCACTCTGGAGCAGGTTTTCATCAAGGATCTCTGTACTTTTCTCAGTTCATCTTTCCCTCAATCCTGACCAGTCTCCTAGTACCTGCCACATAATGATGCTGCCACCACGCTTAACCGTAGGGATGGTGCCCTGTTTCCTCCAGACGTGACACTTGTCATTCATGCCAAAGAGTTCAATCTTGGTTTCATTGACCAGAGAATCTTGTTTCTCATGGTGTGAGAGTCCTTGAAGGTGCCTTTTGGCAAACTCAAAGCGGGCTGTTGTACCTTTTACTGAGGAGTGGCTTTCGTCTGTCCACTCTACCATAAAGGCCTGATTGGTGGAATGTTGCAGAGATGGTTGTCCTTCTGGAAGGTTCTCCCATCTCCAGAGGAACTCTGGAGCTCTGTCAGAGTGACCATCGGGTTCTTGGTCACCTCTCTGACCAAGGCCCTTCTCCCCCGATTGCTCAGTTTGGCCTGGCGGCCGGCTCTAGGAAGAGTCTTGGTGGTTTCAAACCTCCCATTTAAGAATGATGGAGGCAACTGTGTTTTTGGGAAGTTTCAATGTTGCAGAATTTTTTTGGTACCCTTCCCCAGATCTGTACCCCGACACAATCCTGTCCCTGAGCTCTACGGGCAATTCCTTCGACCTCATGGCCTGGTTTTGCTTCTGACATTCTTCAAGTCTGGGACCTTAGACAGGTTTGTGCCTTTCCAAATAATTTCCAATCAATTGAATGTACCACAGGTGGGACTCCAATCAAGTTGTAGAAACATTTCAAGGATGATCAATGAAAACAGGATGAACCTGAGCTCAATTTCCAGTGTCATATCAAAGGGCCTGAATACTTATGTCAATAAGGTATTTCTGTTTTTATAAATTAGCAAACATTTAAAAAAATGTTTTCGCTTTGTCATTATGGAGTGTTGTGTGTAGATTGATGTGGATTTATTTGTAATAAATTTTCAAATAAGGCTGAAACGTATCAAAATGTGGAAAAAGTCAATGGGTCTGAATACTTACTGAATGCAGTGTATATTATCTGTAAATCCATAGGCTAACTTACAGGCCGCAATAAATACATTAGATTGGAAATCTCTACCTAGCAATCCCTGCTGGGTGTGTGTGTGTGTGAATATTAACAACAGTAGCCAGAATAACAGAATCAACCCACCGGTCAGAGAAATATGAGTCAATGAAATCATGCGTTCGCTTCTTGACCCTGGGAATAAAAAACAAAAAGTGATGTTAGCTAATAAAAAATAAATACAGTGGATGGTACTTTACTTAAATTCTTGTCATGTTCTGGAAAAAGATCAAATAAAATAACTCTTTACAACAATGATAATGTGCAACAAAACAGAGCAGTGGTGTGTGTGTACTCGAGCAAACAATGCAGTTGTGTGTGTGTGAGAAAATGTGTATGTACTTGAGCAAACTGAAAAAAAGTGTGTGTAACAGCTCACCCTGGGGTCCACTTGTTGGCATCCTGGTTGCGTCCCTGGTCAACCATAGTTGGCGTGTGTGTGCAGGGGGTACCTATGAGGACATTCCCTGTGTGAGAAACTCTCTCTGCTGTGCTGATGATCTACACAGAAAATAAATAAGGGGTGCATAAGATTGCAGGCTCATGTTCATTTGGGAACATCGTAGCAAAATGTTGCAAGGATGTCAGGTGATTCGAAGAATATTGGTAGCCAGGGTACTGTTCATTACGCACCAAATAAAGAAAAAAGGAAAGGGCAACCTGGACTCATCCAATATGAAGAGCTTATTTTCGTTTTCAGTTTCAAAACATATTCTGTTTGACGCCCTAATGAACACTATCCAGGTGAGTCATTGAGAACAGATTCTTTGCCAAGAAGTGGGCGATTCTCTTGTGTGGTGACTGAGCATGGAGCAGGTTGGGTGTAATATTTGAGAGTCCTGCTATGCAGAAGTATAGCAAGCTATATATATATATATAGCAAGCTAGTCACAGTCTGTAGCCCCCCACACACCGTTCCTTCTTCTCCTCCCGGCCAGGCCTTTCTTTTACACTTCACCACACTGGCTGCCACAAATGCAAGAGGATGGGAGACCTGGGGTGTATTCATTAACACCCACCGTAGCAAAACACTTTGCAATGGAAAACGTTTTGAATTGAAAACGAGAATTTGAAATTGGACAAATTCAGACAGTCGGCACAAATGTTTTCTTTGGTACCTGGGGAATATACCTCTGATCATCGACTCTTAACTACGAAGAAAAAAAGAATCCCAACAGAGGGCTTTCATGAATAAAAAAAACCTGCAGCAGGGCTCAATTTCCGTGAACTTAAAATTATAGTAGGTTGATAAGAAAAAGGCCAATTTACTAGTCTAAAGGCTCAACTCAATCACACTTACAGTGCATTCGGAAAGTATTCCGACCCCTTGACTTAAATATTTAGTTGTATTCTTCTTTTGTTAGTTTTTACCCCTTTTTCTCCCCTATATCGTTATATCCAAATTGGTAGTTAGTCTTGCCTCATCGCTGCAACTCCTGTACGGACTCGTGAGTGGCGAAGGTCTAGAGTCATGTGTCCTCCGAAACATGACTCTGCCAAGCTGCATTATTTCTTGACACACTGCTTGCTTAACCCGGAAGCCAGCCGCACCAATGTGTCAGAAGAAACGCCATACAAGTGGGGACCTTGGTCAGCGTGCATGCACCCGGCCCGCCACAAGCAGTCGCTAGAGCGCAATGGACCAAGGACATCACAGGGATCGAACCTGGGTCTGTAGTGACACCTCTCAGGAGGCCCAGACCCATTGAATATTTATACATTTTGTTTTACGTTACAGCCGTATTCTTAAATAGTTTTTCTCACCTCATCAATCAACACACTATATCCCATAAAGACAAAGCAAAATTAGGTTTAGATTTTTTTTGTTGCAAAAACGGCAATATCACATTTACATAACTATTCAGACCCTTCACTCAGTACTTTATTGAAGCCCCTTTGACAGCAATTACAGCCTCAAGTCTTCTTGAGTATGACGCTACAAGCCTGGTACACCTGTATTTGGGGAGCTTCTCCCATTCTTCTCTGCAGATCCTCTCAAGCTCTGTCAGGTTGGATGAGAGTGTCGCTGCACAGCTATTTTCAAGTCTCTCCAGAGATGTTTGATCGGGTTCAAGTCCGAACTCTGGCTGGGCCATTCAATGACATTGTCTTGGCTATGTGCTTAGGGTCGTTGTCCTGTTACAAGGTGAACCTTCGACACAGTCTGAGGTTCTGAGCACTCTGAAGCAGGTTTTCATCAAGGATCTCTCGGGGTATGCTCCTTTCATCTTTGCCTCGATCCTGACTTGTCTCCCTGCCGCTGACAAACATCCCCACAGCATGATGCTGCCACCACCATGCTTGACCGTAGGGATGGTGCCACGTTTCCTTCAGACATGACGCTTGGCATTCAGGTCAAAGAGTTCAATCTTGGTTTCTCATGGTCGGAGAATCTTTTGGCAAACTCCAAGCGGGCTGTCATGTGCCTTTTACTGAGGAGTGGCTTCCGTCTGGACACTAACATAATCAATTCTCAGGTTGTTTTTTTCCCATAAATAATCAATATTTCAACCGGACAAAAGCTTTGTCAATAGAAAAGGTAAACAAGAAATGCGCGCTCTCGATCACACGCTGGGCTCATGTCTGGAAATTTCCACTGGCCTCTCATTGAAAGGGCTGTATCTCCCTCATTTCTCAGAGTAAAAGCCTGAAACAATGCCTAAAGACTTGCCACATGTAGAGGAAGCCACAGAGATCGTGAACTTTGTATGGTGGATAGGCTTTCAATGGAAAAGCAGCCTGATAGTACTTCCTGGTTGGATTTTCCTCGGGTTTTCTCCTGCCATATCAGTGCCTTTAGATTTCTGAACTAAACGCACCAACAACACAGAGGTTTTTGGACATAAAGAGGGACATTATCGAACAAAACAAACATTTATAGTCTAACATGGAGATCTGGGAGTGCCACCAGATGAAGATCAAAGGTAAGTGATTAATTTTAACGCTATTACTGACTTTAACTTCTCTGATCTCCCCATCCCGGATCCGGGATCGTGAATACAGACTCAAGCTCATTACCATAACGCAACGTTAACTATTCATGAAAATCGCAAATGAAATAAAATAAATATGCCATCTCTCAAGCTTAGCCTTTTGTAAACAACACTTTCAGCTCAGATTTTCAAAATATGCTTCTCAACCATAGGAAAACAATCATTTGTGTAACAGTAGCTAGCTAGCGTAGCATTTAGCGTTAGCATTAGCATCCAGCAGGCAACATTTCAACAAAAACAAGAAAAATAATTTACCTTTGAAGAACTTCGGATGTTTTCAATGAGGAGACTCTCAGTTAGATAGCAAATGCTCAGTTTTTCCAAAAAAGATTCTTTGTGTATTAGAAATAGCTCCGTTTTGTACATCACATTTGGCTACCAAAAAAACCTGAAAATTCAGTCCTCAAAACGCGAACTTTTTTCCAAATGAACTCCATAATATCGACTGAAACATGGCAAACGTTGTTTAGAATCAATCCTCAAGGTGTTTTTCACATATCTCTTCGATGATATATCGTTAGTGGAAGCCTGGTTTCTCCTCTCTATCAAATGGAAAAATACTTGCACCTGGCTATTGCGCACCAATTTCGACGCAGGACACCAGGCGGACACTTGGAAAATGTAGTCTCTTATGGTCAATCTTCCAATGATATGCCTACAAATACGTCACAATGCTGCCGACATCTTGGGGAAACGGCAGAAGGTCTAAGCTTATTCCTGTCGCATTCACAGCCATATAAGGAGACATTAGAAAACAGAGCTTCGGGGGGGATCACGTGACCCTTGAACGAGATGGCCGCATGAACTATGAGCTCCGCACAAGTAGTTTCCAATTCCTAATCTTACCTCCACTCCAAGTTCACACTCATTTAGCTTTAGTAAGAAAAAAATCATGGCGGCTACAAAAGGCGACACTACAGGTGACATTTTTACCCGGACTCGAGTATTAGCGACGGAAAAGGCCTCCAACAAGAAGCTAGCTTCAGAAAAAACTAGTGCCATTAGCCAGGAGCAAGAGAACGCGCTCCCCCACGAGGCACAACGAATGCCAACCTCGCACTCTGTCGAAGACATCCTTTCTGAGTTGAGATCCCAACGTACAGAACTAAACACTAAATTAGATGCCATTAATTCTCAGCTCAGTGCGATAGGGGGCAAGGTGACAATCCTGGAAAACGCTTTGCCTGACATCAACAACAAGATAACCATAAACGCGGGGCGCCTGGACGAGGCAGAGGGGCGAATCCTATCCATGGAAAACTTATTGATAGATGCCATGAAAACAATAGCATATGCTAAAAAGAAAATCGAGCATCTGGAAGAGAAAACAGAGGACCTGGAAAACAGGGGGCGAAGGAATAATTGTGTTCTATTCAATCTGGGCGAAAAAGAAGAGGGAAACATGCCACTGATCCGCTACCTGCAAGACAAACTTCCCGAGTGGCTCCACCTGCCCACCGACAGGCCCATAGAACTCGAGAGAGCTCACCGAGCACTGAGGCCCCCACCAGCAGCCAGACAACCAGCGCGCCCAATCACCATTCGTTTCCTGAGATTCACCGACAAGGAACGAGTCCTACAGGCGGCGAAAAACAACACCATCACAGTGGGAAACGCCAAACTCGCTTTACACCAGGACCTGTCAGCTGGAATACGCCGAAAGCGCCGAGAATTTGACGAAGTGAAGAAATACTCTATTGACCGAGGCATCTTCAGGGGATTCAAATACCCAAACGAGCTCAGGATTCTTCACCAAGGAGCCTTGCGACACTTCAAAACTCCCGAAGAGGCAAAACGTTTTTTGAAAGACAATCCTGGCCAATGAGAAACAGACCAATGACTAAATGCGATTAATGCCATTACTAAAGGAGGTAAGACGAAATATAGCCGATATCCAGAGATCCACCCCCTAAATGTCATTATAGCCGTCCAATTTATATTTATTGTCCTTTAACTGAGAGGGATGGGCTATATAGCCTAACCTAGGCCTACTAATGTTTCAGCCTACTTTTATTTCCCTGTTTTTTTTGTTGTTGCTATTATTACCTGGGGTTCCCTATGTCCCTTGGGGGAGGCATATGTAGGCTGGGCTATTGATTTTATTTTTCCCCCCTCTTTTACTGTGGTCTGGACGAGGGCAACTGTGTTATTTACTCAATGCGGGGTGGAGAGGATGAGGCATTTCTTTGGTGGGGAGAGGGAGACGTTGTGCGTTGCTAACTGTTCCCGGTTTTTGTTTTATCGGAACACAGAATTGAGACTGAGCGGGGGGGGGGTAATAGATCCAATCCCAGATGGATTCCCCAGAGAGTTCTACAAAGCTTTTTGGCCCCAGCTCAGCCCTATCTTCATGCCAATGCTGGAGGATTTTTGCAAAAACGGAGTTCTCCCAGACTCAATGCACACAGCTCGCATTACAGTGTTGCTAAAAAAGGACAAGGACCCCCTATCCTGCTCGTCCTTCCGGCCCATAAGCTTGTTGGATTTCGACTATAAAATAATTACCAAATTGCTCGCCAAAAGACTAAACACTCTTCTTCCCAAAATAATAAAAGCGGACCAAACTGGATTTATTAGAGACAGATACTAATCTGATAACATTCGCCGTCTTTTTGATATTATTGATCAAGTAAATGCACAAAAGACCCTTGTCCTGCTGGCTTCACTGGATGCTGAGAAGGCGTTTGACAGGATGGAGCTTTCTGTTTTCAGTCTTAGAAAAGTTCAATATGGGCCCAAATTTTATTAAATGGATCAAATCACTATACTCTCATCCAAATGCCATGGTGACTACTAATGGACTGAACTCTGACAGATTCCCTCTGGAACGGGGCACAAGACAAGGGTGCTCGCTGTCCCCGCTGCTCTACTTGTTGGGGGCGGAGCCTCTGGCAGAGCTGATAAGGAGCAATCCAAGTATTATGGGTGTTTCTGCAGGTGGCCTGCAGCACAAGATTTCGCTTTACGCGGATGATTGCTCTACATATCCAACCCTGAGAAATCCCTCCCTCTCATTTTAGACACAATTGCTCAGTATGGCAAGTTTTCAGGTTATAAGATCAATTTGAACAAATCCACTGTCTGCCCTCTCAATATTACACTCACCAGCTCTATGAAGACACTTTGTCCTTTCCAATGGAAAACCTGGATCTCCCTCCCAATTAGCTTAGTAGGAAGAATTAATGTAATCCGTATGAACGTCCTCCCTAGACTAAACTACTTATTTCAGATGCTCCCATGCTATCTCCAAGTTTCCTTCTTCAAAACAACTAACCAAAGCATCACCAAATTTATATGGGGCAATAAAAAACCTAGGATCAAGTTTTCCACTTTATCAAAACCTGAATCTAAAGGTGGTCTTGCCCTTCCCTCCCTTCAACTGTACTACTGGTCTGCCAAAATCCGCAACATGCTAACATGGATCACAAACAGACAAGAGTCAACGTGGATTCAGATATAAGCCCAATCCTGTGGTTCATTGCCCTTAAGCTCAATTATATTCATTAATAACTTTAGTGAAGTGGGCAACATAGCCAAAACCTTTGCGATTTACAGCACCCTACTAGCATGGAGGGACTAAGAAATACCTGGGCATTTCCTCCCAAATATGTTCTCACTCACCTATAGTAGGCAACCCAGACTTGCCAAAAGCCATGAGGGATGCCAACTTTAATCTTTGGCATACTCTAGGAATCAGGACCTTTTCAGACCTATTTCATCAGAAAACCACTACACTGAAATCCTTTCAAGAGCTCTGCAGTGAATTCGATGTGCCAAGATCCCATTTTTTTTAAATATCTTCAAATTAGACATGTAATTTCCTCATTTACCTCCAAGAGGAGGTTTAGAACTCAGTTGAATGAAGTTGAAACCCTTCTTGTCACAGCACAATCCATTAAAGGCTAAATATCTTACATCTATAGACTCCTTTCTGAGAAAGGAAGCTCCTCCTTTACTCCTTTGAAAATAATCTGGGAAAAGGACCTTGGTCTGACTATCAGTGATGAGTTATGGGCGGAGGTTTGCGACAGGGTATACTGCTCCTCTACCAGTGTAAAAATGAAATAATCTAATTACACATTTTTGTACAAATTGTATTATACTCCTTTGAGACTCCATAGAATGAAAACAGATATGTCTCCTAACTGTAAAAGATGTACCTCTGAAAGCGGAACCTATATGCATGTATTTTGGAGCTGTAGGGAGATTGCCAGAATCTGGCAATCTGTACATACTGCTGCACAGAAAATACTAGAGGTACAGTTTGATATGACCCCGTGTATCTATCTTCTTAATGCCCAGCAGGACTTTGTTCTTGATCCTGACAGAGAAAATTTGCTTATGACTATTACATACTTTGCTAAGAAATGTATTCTTCTATTGTGGGCCTCTAATACCCCTCCTACATTTAAAATGTGGATTGACCAGATTGTTGACTTTCTTCCTCTTGAAAAGCTCACTTATGACCTCCACAAGAGACAGCCCAAGTTTGATAGACTCTGGTCTCCACTATTCAACTATATTTCAAACTGGACAGAGTGAACGGGGTGACTAGGGAAATGCGCAGATACATGTTGTGTAAGGTACTGTAAAACCTAAAAACGAATTATTGGCCCGTCGTCTCAGCGAATGCTTGAAATAGCTGATAAGAACCTTGATAGTGCTGCTGCAAGTGTTATGTTTTTTTTTTTTTTAGTGTTTTTATTTTAATTTCGTTTTTGAGTACGTGTGCGTATATGTGTGTGTGTGTGTGTGTATGTATACGTACGTACGTACGTACGTACGTACGTATATATATATATATGTACCAAGGAAAATATATAGATTAAGAAAAATAATTTTTTTGTATTTATTTATTTTGACTTTATCATTCATTTTAATTGTATTTTTATTTTTTTCAAAAGTATTATTATTATTTTATTTTTTTTAAAGCCTGTCACATCTGTGAATGTGGAATGTGTTTTGTTGGTTGATTGAAAAACAAGAAAACTTAAACTTTAAATTGAAAAAAAAGAAAACAGAGCTTCAGAAATTCTGCTAATTTCCTGTTTGACGTTTCATCTTGGTTTCGCCTGTAGAATGAGTTCTGGGGCACTCACAGACAATATCTTTGCAGATTCTGAAACGTCAGAGTGTTTTCTTTCCAAAACTATCAATAATATGCATAGTCGAGCATCTTTTCGTGACAAAATATTGCGCTTAAAACGGGAACGTTTTTTTATCCAATAATGAAATAGCGCCCCTATAGACTTA
Organism: Oncorhynchus mykiss; assembly: GCF_013265735.2. Lineage (NCBI taxonomy): Eukaryota > Metazoa > Chordata > Actinopteri > Salmoniformes > Salmonidae > Oncorhynchus > Oncorhynchus mykiss. Next base: position 41,054,513 of record NC_048579.1, on the reverse strand, counting down.
ACTAGTTAAACACCTCTCCTTGGTTGGAAAATGGCTGTATGGTTTTCTGTGACTAGGCGCTGACTTAATCGCATGGTGTGCTTTCTCCGTAAAGCCTTTTTGAAATTGGACACTGTGGTTGGATTTACAAGAAGTTTATCTTTAAAATGGTGTATAATACTTGTATGTTTGAGGAATTTTAATTATGGGATTTCTGTTTTGAATTTGGTGCCCTGCAATTTCACTGGCTGTTGTCGAGGTGGGAAGCTAGCGTACCAGACAGCAATTAAATATCACAGTAATGAAAACTTAGGACACTAAAGAGGCCTTTCTACTGACTCTGAAAAACACCAAAAGAAAGATGCCCAGGGTCCCTGCTCATCTGCGTGAACATGCCTGAGGCATGCTGCAAGGAGGCATGAGGACTGCAGATGTGGCCAGGGCAATAAATTGCAATGTCCGTACTGTGAGACCCCTAAGACAACGCTACAGGGAGACAGGACAGACAGCTTATCGTCCTCGCAGTGGCAGACCACATTTAACACCTGCACAGGATCAGTACATCTGAACATCACACCTGCAGGACAGGTACAGGATGGCAACAACAACTGCCCAAGTTACCCCAGGAACGCACAATCCTTCCATCAGTGCTCAGACTGTCCGCAATAGGCTGAGAGAGGCTGGACTGAGGGCTTGTTGTAAGGCAGGTCCTCACCAGACATCACCAGCAACAAAGTCACCTATTGGCACAAACCCACTGTCGATGGACCAGACTGGGAAAAAGTGCTCTTCAATGACGAATATATTTTGATTTGTTTAACACTTTTTTGGTTACTACATGATTCCACATGTGTTATTTCATAGTTTTGATGTCTTCACAACTATGCTACAATGTAGAAAATAGTACAAAATAAAGAAAAACCCTGGAATGAGTAGGTGTGTCCAAACTTTTGACTGTGTAGGCTGGGTATACTTAACGCGCTGAGACAAAAAAAAGGGCTTTATAAAATAGATTTGATTAATACAGTGCCTTGCGAAAGTGTTTGGCCCCCTTGAACTTTGCGACCCTTTGCCACATTTCAGGCTTCAAACATAAAGATATAAAACTGTATTTTTTTTGTGAAGAATCAACAACAAGTGGGACACAATCATGAAGTGGAACGACATTTATTGGATATTTCAAACTTTTTTAACAAATCAAAAACTGAAAAATTGGGCGAGCAAAATTATTCAGCCCCTTTACTTTCAGTGCAGCAAACTCTCTCCAGAAGTTCAGTGAGGATCTCTGGGTGATCCAATGTTGACCTAAATGACTAATGATGATAAATACAATCCACCTGTGTGTAATCAAGTCTCCGTATAAATGCACCTGCACTGTGATAGTCTCAGAGGTCCGTTAAAAGCGCAGAGAGCATCATGAAGAACAAGGAACACACCAGGCAGGTCCGAGATACTCTTGTGAAGAAGTTTAAAGCCGGATTTGGATACAAAAAGATTTCCCAAGCTTTAAACATCCCAAGGAGCACTGTGCAAGCGATAATATTGAAATGGAAGGAGTATCAGACCACTGCAAATCTACCAAGACCTGGCCGTCCCTCTAAACTTTCAGCTCATACAAGGAGAAGACTGATCAGAGATGCAGCCAAGAGGCCCATGACCACTCTGGATGAACTGCAGAGATCTACAGCTGAGGTGGGAGACTCTGTCCATAGGACAACAATCAGTCGTATATTGCACAAATCTGGCCTTTATGGAAGAGTGGCAAGAAGAAAGCCATTTCTTAAAGATATCCATAAAAAGTGTCGTTTAAAGTTTGCCACACGCCACCTGGGAGACACACCAAACATGTGGAAGAAGGTGCTCTGGTCAGATGAAACCAAAATTGAACTTTTTGGCAACAATGCAAAACGTTATGTTTGGCGTAAAAGCAACACAGCTGAACACACCATCCCCACTGTCAAACATGGTGGTGGCAGCATCATGGTTTGGGCCTGCTTTTCTTCAGCAGGGACAGGGAAGATGGTTAAAATTGATGGGAAGATGGATGGAGCCAAATACAGGACCATTCTGGAAGAAAACCTGATGGAGTCTGCAAAAGACCTGAGACTGGGACGGAGATTTGTCTTCCAACAAGACAATGATCCAAAACATAAAGCAAAATCTACAATGGAATGGTTCAAAAATAAACATATCCAGGTGTTAGAATGGCCAAGTCAAAGTCCAGACCTGAATCCAATTGAGAATCTGTAGAAAGAACTGAAAACTGCTGTTCACAAATGCTCTCCATCCAACCTCACTGAGCTCGAGCTGTTTTGCAAGGAGGAATGGGAAAAAATGTCAGTCTCTCGATGTGCAAAACTGATAGAGACATACCCCAAGCGACTTACAGCTGTAATCGCAGCAAAAGGTGGCGCTACAAAGTATTAACTTAAGGGGGCTGAATAATTTTGCACGCCCAATTTTTCAGTTTTTGATTTGTTAAAAAAGTTTGAAATATCCAATAAATGTCGTTCCACTTCATGATTGTGTCCCACTTGTCGTTGATTCTTCACAAAAAAAATACAGTTTTATATCTTTATGTTTGAAGCCTGAAATGTGGCAAAAGGTCGCAAAGTTCAAGGGGGCCGAATACTTTCGCAAGGCACTGTACATTTGTACAAAACACTCACCATCTGGGTCCTCACATTGGCATTGACTGCTCCTAGTGTGATATTTGTTGCTGGGCTGTAGTCGGACGGCATCACAAGTGATATATTGCCTGAAAAACATGGTAAAGGGATAAACTATTTGAAGTGTTCCTCATTGGGCAAAAAATATCCAATGTCTGCCTACACAAATGTATATTTCACCAATTGATAAAGAAATATTTTCTAATTGGTTTAGTAAGGTTTTAAAGAAGCATTGTTTTATGCCTGGTTTGTGGGTTCCATTCCCACTGAGGGCAACCATACGAAAAAAATTATGCATTCATGACTAAGTTGCTTTGGATAAAAGCATCATTATATTATTATATCAATATCAGCAAGGCATTTGTGATATTGGTGTCCTTCCTGTTAACCTACAACATTATGTAAAAACCCACATACATGACTCTTCCTGCATGCACAAAAATGTGGTTTTGTACACCAGCTTCAAACTGCTGAAAATACAATATTTTTGGTTATGGAAGTTTCACAGAAGTTTAGACGGTACAATGATTCTCTACACTACACTTGTTTGTCGATTTCTGTATAGTGTATCTTTAAATTAGCCACTGATGGAACTTTGTGGATGGTTGCCACTTTCCAATGCAATTAAATTCAAACTGGTTTAGTAGGTTTCATTCACACCTGGCCCAACGGTCTTGAAAGTCAGAGCCGTGGAAGTGAACGGAAGAGTGCACATTCACACAGTTGTAAGGAGTTGTTCCTAACCACATGACCTGATCGGTAAATGTAGCTTTTTTTTCTCTCCATAGGGCAGTGATTTGAATTAACATGTTAATAACTTGGAGCGTGACATAAAATGTTGAAAAAGCAGTGTGTTACTTTGCAGCCTTACTCTAAAATGTATTAAATAAAGCATTTCCTCATCAATATACAGACACACACAATATCCCATAATGACAGGTTAGACATTTTAGCAAAATTATAAAAAGAAAGAAAAGAAAAACAGAAGTACCTTATTTACATAAGTATTCAGACACTTTGCTATGAGATTCAAAATTGAGATCACGTGCATCCTGTTTCCATTGATGGTCCTTGTTTTTATAACTTAATTGAAGTCCACCTGTGGTAAAAATCAATTGATTGGACATGATTTGGAAAGGCACACACCTGTCCATATAAGGTCCCACCATGAGGTTGAAGGAATTGTCTGTAGAGCCCCGAGACAGGATTGTGTTGAGGCACAGATCTAGGGAAAGGTACCAAAACATCTCTGCAGCATTGAAGGTCGCCAAGAACACAGTGGCCTCCATCATTCTTAAACGGTAGAAGTTTGGAACCACCAAGACTCTTCCTAGAGCTGGACACCCAGACAAACAGCAATCGGGGGAAAAGGGCCTTGGTCAGGGAGGTGACCAAGAACCCGGTTGTCACTGACAGAGCTCTAGAGTTCCTCTGTGGAGATGGGAGAACCTTCCAGAAGGACAACCATCTCTGCAATACTCCACCCATCAGGCCTTTATGGTAGAGTTGCCAGACAGAAGCCACTCCTCCGTAAAAGGCACGACAGACCACTTGGGAGTTTGCCAAAAGGCACCTAAAGCACTCTCAGACCACGAAGAACAAGATTCCCTGGTCTGATGAAACCAAGATTGAACTCTTTGGTCTGAATCCCAAGCATCGCGTCTGAAGGAAACCGGGCACCATCCCCATGGTGAGGCATGGTGGTGGCAGCATCATGCCGTGGGAATGTTTTATAGCGGCAGGGACTGGGAGACTAGTCAGGATCGAGGGAAAGATAAACAGAGCAAAAAACAGAGATCCTTGATGAAAACCTGCTCCAGAATGTTCACATTCCAACAGGACAACAACCCTAAGCACACAGCCAAGACAATGCAGGAGTGGCTTCAGGACAAGTCTCTGAATGTCCTTGAGTGGCCCAGCCAGAGCCCGGACTTGAAACCGGATTCAACATCTCTGGAGAGAGCAGCGATGCTCCCCATCCAACCTGACAGAGCTTGAGAGGATCTGCAGAGACTCCCCAAATACAAGTGTGCCAAGAAGATTCAAGGCTGTAATCTCTGCCAAAAGGTGTTTCAACAAATGTACTGAGTAAAGGGTCTAAATAATAAATGTGTTATCAGTTTCTGTTTTATACATATGCAAAAATTTCTAAAAACCTATTTTTGCTTGGTCATTATGAGGTGGTGTGTGCAGATTGATTCAATTGCTTTTTAGAGTAAGGTTAACATAACAAAATGTTGAAAAACCTCAAGGGGTCTGAATAATTTCCGAATGCACTGTATATACAAAAGTATGTGGACGCCCCTTCAAATTAGTGGAGTCGGCTATTTGAGCCACGCCCGCTGTTGACAGATGTATAAAATCGTGGACACAGCCATGCAATCTCCATAGACAAACATTTGCAGTAGAATGGCCTTACTGAAGAGCTCAGTGACTTTCAACATGGCACCGTCATAACGCCACCTTTCCAACAAGTCAGTTCGTAAAATTTTTGCTCTGCTAGAGCTTCCCCGGTCAACTGTAAGCGCTGTTATTGTGATGTGGAAACATCTAGGTGCAGCAAAAGGCTCAGTAGCGAAGTGGTAGGCCACACAAGAGAACAGAACGGGACTGCCGACTGCTGAAGCGCGCAGCGTGTTCAAATCATCTGTTCTTGGTTGCAACACTCACTGCCGAGTTCCAAACTGCCTCTGGAAGCAATATCGGCACAAGAACTGTTCGAGAGCTTCATGAAACGGGTTTCCATGGCCGCGCGGCCGCACACAAGCCTAAGGTCACCATGCACAATGCCAAGCATCGGCTGGAGATGTGTAAAGCCCGCCGCCATTCGATATGGGGGTAGTGGAAACGCGTTCTCTGGAGTGACGAATCACGCTTCACCAACTGGCAGTCTGACGGACGCCAGGAGAACACTACCTGCTCCAATGCATAGTGCCAACTGTACATTTTGGTGGAGGAAGAATAATAGTCTGGCCCAGTTTTTCATGGTTCGGGCTAGGCTCCTTAGTTCCAGTGAAGGGAACTGTTAATGCTACAACATACAGTGACATTCTAGATTATTCTGTGCTTCCAACTTTGTGGCATCAGTTTGGGGAAGGCCCTTTCCTGTTTAAGCATGACAATGCCCTCATGCAAAAAAGCGAGACCCATACAGAAATGGTTTATTGAGATCGGTGTGGAAGAACTTGACTGGTCTGCACAGAGCCGTGACCTCAACACCCTTTTGGGATGAATTGGAACTCCCGACTGTGAGCCAGGCCTAATCGCCTAACATCAGAGTCTGACCTCACTAATGCTCTTGTGACTGGATGGAATCAAGTCCCTGTAGCAATGTTCCAACATCTAGGGAAAGCCTTCCCAGAAGAATGGAGGCTGTTATAGCAGTAACTCCATGTCAATGCCCATGATTTTGTAATGAGAAGTTCGATGAGCAGGTGTCCACATATTTTTGGTCATGATGTGTATGTACATGTGCACAAAGGTTGTACTGATGACAGAGTAAAGAAAGATTAACAAACACACTAAGTAGAGAAGATTTTTGGCAGGATGTGGATGAAACCCCTCCCCAATCATACGACTCCTACCCACACAAACAATCCTCAACTAGTGTACACCGTGAATGCCCCACCACCTACAGCCTTCCATTATTAGAAGTGGGGCTAGCACTACAGCCTAGGACTTTGAGCGGTTCTGTTTTTCTGGGATATCGAGCAGGGCCTGATTCTTTGGGCTAACCTCGGGGGACTGGGTCAGAACCCCGCCCTGTGCAACTGGGTCCTGGACTTCCTGGTGTGCTGAAAAAGCGAGGTAATAACAAATCCACCACGCTGATCCTCAGCACGGGGGCCTCACAAGGGTGTGTACTCCGCTCCCTCCTGAACTCCCTGTTCAGTGTTCACCCATGACTGCATGGCCACGCACGTCTCTAACACAATCAAGTTTGCAGACGACAACAGTGGTTGGCCTGATTACCAACAATGACAAGAACGCATACAGGGAGAAGTTGAAGGTCCTGGCGGAGTGGTGCCGGGAAAATAACCTCTCTTAAAGTCAACAAAACAAAGGAGCTGATCATGGAATTCAGGAGACAGCAGAGGGAGCATGACCCCATCAACGAGGCCACAGTGGAGGGTGAAAAGCTTCAAGTTCTTCGGTGTACACATCACTGACAAAATGAAAATGGTCCATCCACGCAGACAGTGTGGTGACGAAGGCGCAAAGCGTCTCTTCAACCTGCGCCACTGAGAGCATCCAGTCGGGCTGTATCACTGCCTGGTACGGCAATTGCACAGTCCACAACCGCAGGGCAGTCCAGAGGGTGGTGAGGTTTGCCCAACGCATCACTGGGGGCACACTGCCTGCCCTACAGGACATCTATAGCACCCAGTGTCATAGAAAGACCACATACTGGCCATAATGTCTACAGTGCCTTGCGAAAGTATTCGGCCCCCTTGAACTTTGCGACCTTTTGCCACATTTCAGGCTTCAAACATAAAGATATAAAACTGTATTTTTTTGTGAAGAATCAACAACAAGTGGGACACAATCATGAAGTGGAACGACATTTATTGGATATTTCAAACTTTTTTAACAAATCAAAAACTGAAAAATTGGGCGTGCAAAATTATTCAGCCCCTTTACTTTCAGTGCAGCAAACTCTCTCCAGAAGTTCAGTGAGGATCTCTGAATGATCCAATGTTGACCTAAATGACTAATGATGATAATTACAATCCACCTGTGTGTAATCAAGTCTCCGTATAAATGCACCTGCACTGTGATAGTCTCAGAGGTCCGTTAAAAGCGCAGAGAGCATCATGAAGAACAAGGAACACACCAGGCAGGTCCGAGATACTGTTGTGAAGAAGTTTAAAGCCGGATTTGGATACAAAAAGATTTCCCAAGCTTTAAACATCCCAAGGACCACTGTGCAAGCGATAATATTGAAGTGGAAGGAGTATCAGACCACTGCAAATCTACCAAGACCTGGCCGTCCCTCTAAACTTTCAGCTCATACAAGGAGAAGACTGATCAGAGATGCAGCCAAGAGGCCCATGATCACTCTGGATGAACTGCAGAGATCTACAGCTGAGGTGGGAGACTCTGTCCATAGGACAACAATCAGTCGTATATTGCACAAATCTGGCCTTTATGGAAGAGTGGCAAGAAGAAAGCCATTTCTTAAAGATATCCATAAAAAGTGTCGTTTAAAGTTTGCCACAAGCCACCTGGGAGACACACCAAACATGTGGAAGAAGGTGCTCTGGTCAGATGAAACCAAAATTGAACTTTTTGGCAACAATGCAAAACGTTATGTTTGGCGTAAAAGCAACACAGCTGAACACACCATCCCAACTGTCAAACATGGTGGTGGCAGCATCATGGTTCGGGCCTGCTTTTCTTCAGCAGGGACAGGGAAGATGGTTAAAATTTATGGGAAGATGGATGAAGCCAAATACAGGACCATTCTGGAAGAAAACCTGATGGAGTCTGCAAAAGACCTGAGACTGGGACGGAGATTTGTCTTCCAACAAGACAATGATCCAAAACATAAAGCAAAATCTACAATGGAATGGTTCAAAAATAAACATATCCAGGTGTTAGAATGGCCAAGTCAAAGTCCAGACCTGAATCCAATCGAGAATCTGTGGAAAGAACTGAAAACTGCTGTTCACAAATGCTCTCCATCCAACCTCACTGAGCTCGAGCTGTTTTGCAAGGAGGAATGGGAAAAAATGTCAGTCTCTCGATGTGCAAAACTGATAGAGACATACCCCAAGCGACTTACAGCTGTAATCGCAGCAAAAGGTGGCGCTACAGTTAAGTATTAACGTAAGGGGGCTGAATAATTTTGCACGCCCAATTTTTCAGTTTTTGATTTGTTAAAAAAGTTTGAAATATCCAATAAATGTCGTTCCACTTCATGATTGTGTCCCACTTGTTGTTGATTCTTCACAACAAAATACAGTTTTATATCTTTATGTTTGAAGCCTGAAATGTGGCAAAAGGTCGCAAAGTTCAAGGGGGCCGAATACTTTCGCAAGGCACTGTATATACACAAATTATATACATACAATATATTTATGTTCTGAACTCCGACATTGCTTGTTCTAATATTTATATATTTCTTAATTCCCTTCTTTGTCTTTTCGGGTTTGCGTGTATTTTTTTGTATTGTTAGGTATTACTGCACTGCACTGCAATAACATCTGCAAAATATATGTAAGCAACGATAAAATTTGACCACCTGACAAGGAACAACTCTGGGCCCCTGGTTATAGGCAATTATATTTGAAACACCCCAGGCCCTACTAGCTTCATCCAGTGAGGTCCAGGCTGGAGGCGGGCTGGTCCAGTGCCAGGCAGCAGGGTCAGAGTGTGTCGGTGGTGCCTTGTGCCTTCATCAGGCCCAACAGAAAGGCGGGCCCCAACCTCTCCCAGTCTCAACACTGGAATGTGGCCACCACTCTCTCCTTTAAGGCACAACAATGAGGAAGGGCTGCTTCATTAGAATAAAGCTGAGCAGCTGTCACTCTCCCCCTTTTTGACTAAAAAAATTATTGGGAACACACGCGCAACAGACTTACTAAAAACATGAGTTTTCATGGATTGCTTTAAAATTAATTTAAAAAAAGCAGATTTCAGTGGTGCTAGGAGAGAAACATCAGACTCACCTAGAGTCACTTAGGCCTTCGTATATTATAATGACCTGATAAGGTGCTTCCAGGTAGAATGCAAGGTCCATTTAAAGATTAAATGTAGAGGGGAGTTATCTTTGGAACTTGGGCTTGTATCTCAAAATGCAAAAACACCACTTTCCTGAGGATTTTTAAATCAACGATCTCATGCTTTTCTTCAATATTATTGACGTTCTTGCTGGTGCACCGTCCCTTCTCGTGCGATACATTACTCAATTGTTTTGGTTATTATAAAGGGAAATACCTAGTCAGAATGCCTTCAACTGAAATGTGTCTTCCGCATTTAACCCAACCCCTCTGAATCAGAGGTGAAAGGGCTGCCTTAATCAACATCCACATTTTAATACAACAGAAAACTGCCATTACAGGCTAAACTAATATAAAAACAAAAATGCACACACTTTGTGCAACTACATTCAAGCAAACCCCAGAGGGCAACAAAACATAAAACATCACATTAAGTGCCCAGTAATCAGAGATTCAGAAAAAAACTCAACCGCAATCAAACCTTAAAATTAAGCTATGATAAATGAACACGTTGTTTACTCAGAAAGGAACACAGCCTAACCACATCGGCAGAACTAGCCAACTACATATTTGTGTAAGACTCCAGACTAACAATTGGGAGAACAGGAGGCAAGTGCGTTAAGTCACTAAAAGTTGCTAAAAATCATCTTGCCATTACCGTTGGAACCAGCAACTCTTGTTTACCTGTCTCTCTGCAGAAGGGAACCAGCAAGACCTCCATGGCTCCCTCTCCCCGTTTCTCAGTCCCAGCTCGAGTGTGCCGACCAGTCTTGCCTAACCCCCACAGACATTAAGCTAGCGAGCAACTTCCAGTAGGACAGAGGAGAGAGGTACTGAGTCTCTTTACTGGCCCAGAACAGCGTCTCGACCCTCCCCTTCCCCTGCTCTTGGCAAGTTGGCTAATCCGCGACACACAACCAATCCCATTACGTCTAAACAAGACGTAGAGAGAAGAGAAGGAAAAAGGCACATTCATTTACTTGAAGAGCACGTGCCTCTCAGCACCTCGTGTAGCCTGGGATCCAGTGCCCCCCTCACAAATGCGCTCTCCCTATTTTGTTACCAGCCAATGAAAACTTGAAAGCCCCTGCCAGGCGAGTGCAGAGGAAGTCCACCTGCCTTCCCTCCAGACAATGTGGGAACACCACATTTCACTGAGCGAACGCCTGGCCTAGGAAGACCGCCATCGATACACACACACACACCCTCCCCAAAGGCATGACCATCTCCATGTAATGCTGCTCTCTGGTTGACAGGGAGAGACACTGTGTGGATGGGTGATTGCTTGTTCTAGCCTGCCTGGTCTGGGAAGGGGGTTGAACAGAGAACGCCTCCAGTCAGCGTCTGTAGTCTGTCTTGTATCAAATGTAGGCTAACAAAAAAAATAAGTCACTGTTCAAAAGAATACCTAAACTAAAACCAGGCAAACTGTGGATGCAAATAATAGCCTATGTAGGCTGCACAATATTAAATTAATTGAATTGAGTCATACTGTGCACATTTCCAAAGGTATATTTCCACATTTTGTGGCCAATCAGAGCATTTACACACACTAGCTTCAAATCTACACAATGCAAATCCAAAGTACAGTAGGACCTCAGTCCTGAATAGAGGTCGTTCAGAATACTGAAATGTTTGACTTTGAAACCTAATCACAGAATTTGAGTTGCATAATTAACCCATATTACACCTGTAATCTAACATTTTGCCAGTAGTGTATTCACTAGGAACCAAACAAAAGCAAACGGGACAAAATGGAGAGGGCCCCACCTGAGTTTGTCTAATGAGAAACTGCAGTTTTCATTGCAGCATTCTGTTCCAAAATGTTTTTCTACAGTTTGCACTAATGAATACACCGCTGATGTGTTTTTAGCACAAGAAAGCAATGTTAACATTTGCACAGTCTTGCGTTGCCATATCTCCAAAATCATGTCACTGTCACGTCTCCCTTGAAAGTCTGGAGAATTTTGTATTATACCGTTTTCCGACAGGGTAGGACACATTTGTATAAACTTGTTCCCATATGCTAACTAAACTCAGCAAAAAAAAAAAAAGAAATGTCCTCTCACTGTCAACTGCGTTTATTTTCAGCAAAGTTAACATGTGTAAATATTTGTATGACCATAAGATTCAACAACAGACATGAACTGAGCAAGAGCCACAGACATGTGACGAACAGAAATTGAATAATGTGTCCCTGAACAAAAGGGGAGGGGGGGTCAAAAATAGAGGTCGACCGATTATTATTTTTCAACGCCAATACCGATACCGATTATTGGAAGACCAAAAAAGCCGATACCGATTATTCGGCCGATTTAAATTTGTAATATTTTATTTGTAATAATGACAATTACAACAATACTGAATTAACACTTATTTTAACTTAATATAATATAATACATTTAGCCTCAAGTAAATAATGAAACATGTTCAATTTGGTTTAAATAATGCAAGTGTTGGAGAAGAAAGTAAAAGTGCAATATGTGCTATGTAAGAAAGCTAACGTTTCAGTTCCTTGCTCAGAACATGAGAACATATGAAAGCTGGTGGTTCCTTCTTCAATATTCCCAGGTAAGAAGTTTTAGGTTGTAGTTATTATAGGAATTATAGGACTATTTCTGATTCATTCTGATTAAAATCGGTTGACCTCTAGTCAAAATCAAAAGTAACTGTCAGTATCTGGTGTGGTCACTGCATTAAGTACTGCAGTGCATCTCCTCCTCATGGACTGCACCATATTTGCTGTGAGATGTTACCCCACTCTCACCAAGGCACCTGCAAGTTCCCAGACATTTCTGTGGGAACGGCCCTAGCCCTCACCCTCCGATCCAACAAGTCCCAGATGTGCTCAATGGGATTGAGCTCCGGGCTCGTCGCTGGCCATGGTAGAACACTGACATTCCTGTCTTGCAGGAAATCATGCACAGAACGAGCAGTATGGCTGGTGGCATTGTCATGCTGGAGGGTCATGTCAGGATGAGCCTGCAGGAAGGGTACCACATGAGGGAGGAGGATGTCTTCCCTGTAACGCACAGCGTTGAGATTGCCTGCAATGACAACAAGCTCAGTCCGATGATGCTGTCATACACCGCTCCAGACCATGACAGACCCTCCACCTCCAAATCGATTCTGCTCCAGAGTACAGGCCTCGGTGTAACGCTCATTCCTTCGACGATAAACGTGAATCCGACCATCACCCCTGGTGAGACAAAACCGCGACTCGTCAGAGAAGCGCAGTTTTTGCCAGTCCTGTCTGACGGTGGGATTGGGCGACGTTGTTGCCGGGGATGTCTGGTGAGGTCCTGCCTTACAACAGGCCTACAAACCCTCAGTCCAGCCTCTCTCAGCCTATTGCAGGCAGTCTGAGCACTGATGGAAGGATTGTGCATTCTTGGTGTAACTCAGGCAGTTGTTGTTGCCATCCTGTACCTGTCCCGCAGGTGTGTTCGGATGTACCGATCCTGTGCAAGTGTTGTTACACGTGGTCTGCCACTGCGAGGACGATCAGCTGTCCATCCTGTAACGCTGTCTTAGTTGTCTCACAGTACGGACATTGCAATTTATTGCCCTGGCCACATCTGCAGTCTTCATGCCTCCTTGCAGCATGCCTAAGGCATGTTTTTCAGAGTCAATAGAAAGGCCTCTTTAGTGTCCTAAGTTTTCATAACTGTGACCCTAATTGCCTACCGTCTGTAAGCTGTTAGTGTCTTAACGACCGTTCCGCACCACAAGTGCATGCTCATTAATGGTTTATGGTTCATTGAACAAGCATGGAAAACAGTGTTTAAAAACTTTACAATGAAGATCTGTGAAGTAATTTGGATTTTTATGAATTAACAGGGGTCCTGAAAAAAGAGACGTTTATTTTTTCGCTGAGAAATCTATATATATATCTATATATTAGAGGTCGACCGGCATGGCCGATTTAATTAGGGCCGATTTTAAAGTTTTCATAACAACCGGTAATCAGCATTTTTGGACACCGATTACGGCCAATTACATTGCACTCCACGAGGAGACTACGCGGCAGACCGACTACCTTTTACGCGAGTGCAGCAAGAGCCAAGGTAAGTTGCTAGCTAGCATTAAACGTATCTGGTAAAACAAACGATCAATCTTAACATAATCACTAGTTAACTACACATGGTTGATATTACTAGTTTATCTAGCTTGTCCTGCGTATATAATCGATGCGGTACCTGTTAATTTATCATCGAATCATAGCCTACTTCGCCAAAACGGGTGATGATTTAACAAGCATATTTGCGAAAAAAGCACTGTCGTAGCATCAATGTGTACCTAACCATAAACAAAGTCTTTCTTAAAATCAATACACATATATTTTTTAACCTGCAAATTTAGTTAATATTGCCTGTTAACATGAATTTCTTTTAACTAGGGAAATTGTGTCATTTCTCTTGCATTCTGTGCAAGCAGAGTCAGGGTATATGCAGCAGTTCAGGCTGCCTGGCTCGTAGCGAACTGGGTGAAGACGATTTCTTCCTAACAAAGACCGTGATTAATTTGCCGAAATTGTAAATAATTATGACATAACGTTGAAGGTTGTGCAATGTAACAGCAATATTTAGAATTAGGGATGCCACCCATTAGAAAATGCGTAACGGTTCCGTATTTCACTGAAATAATCAACTTTTTTTTTTCTTCTAAATGATAGTTTCTGGATTTGACCATATTAATGACGTAACGCTCGTATTTCTGTGTGTAATATTATAATTAAGTCTATGATTTGATAGAGCAGTCTGACTTGAGCGGTGGTAGGCAGCAGTAGGCTTGTAAGCATTCATTCAAACAGCCCTTTCCTGCATTTGCCAGCAGCTCTTCGTTGTGCTTCAAGCACAGCGCTGTTTATGACTTCAAGCCTATCAACTCCCGAGATTAGGCTGGCAATACTAAAGTGCCTATAAGAACATACAATAGTCAAATATATATGAAATACAAATAGTATAGAGAGAAATAGTCCTATAATTCCTATAATAACTACAACCTAAAAGTTCTTAGCTGGGAATATTGAAGACTCATGTTAAAAGGAACCACCAGCTTTCATATGTTCTCATGTTCTGAGCAGGAACTTAAACATTAGCTTTTTTACATGGCAAATATTGCACTTGAACTTTCTACTCCAACACTTTGTTTTTGCATTATTTAAACCAAATTGAATATTTCATTATTTGAGACCAAATAGATTTCATTGATGTATTAACTTAAAATAAGTGTTCATTCAGTATTGTGATAATTGTCAATATTGCAAATATATATAAAAATTGGCATCGGCTTTTTATGGTCCTCAAATAAATCGGTATCGGCGTTGAAAAATCATAAATCAGTCGACCAATCATCCATCCATCCATATATGTAGCATCCATCATTCCCCTGAATGTCCCAAAAGTGTGTTGACTTCTGCTCCACTCAAGTATAGTTAAAACACACACACACAACAGTAGTTTCACACCCTTCTGTGGAGTTGAACAACGTTGGAGGATTTGGGTCGGTTGGATTCAGATGTGTTGCATCTAACCTAGTTTCAGCAATAGCGACTGTATTGAAAAACCATCCCGTGGACATTTTCCAAATACCCCGGTATAAGGCCTAGTATTTTTTCAAAGAGCTCACGGAGTAAACGTAGCTTTCATGACATGACGATACGCTGTTGTGCAGTGCAAGAGGTGATCAACTTAGACTTGAAATTCACTACTGTTTGCCAGCTAAATATCTTATAAGTTAAAAAATGTAAGATGTGCCAAATACATTCTTCCCATCACATGGCTCCAGCTATGCATTTGGTTTGCTAACTTGCTAGCTAGTGGCTATATTGCAAGATCAAGCTTCTTGGTTACAGCAGAGAATCCATTCCCCCCTGTGTCAAGATCCCTGTTATCTCAAATTTGATTTGTGCATGCAGCAAACATTTTGAGCTGGGCTATCTGTCCTTGCAATTAGTTTGTTCGCCTCTGCTTCTTAGCATTCAGCTAGCATCCACTAAGGCAATTCCCTAGTACTTTGTTAGCCTTTTGTTTTTTTACATTTGGAAAGCAAGTGGCCCTGTGTGCAATGCCAGTAATACCGTAAACCCCTGTATGGTACAGGAATGGGAGTGCCTCAGCCTTTGTGCTCAAAGCTTGTTGAGGACCCCGGGAGGCTCAAAGAAGCGAACAGCTGGTGAGCCTAGAAGGGCCGGAGAGGGAGATTCCATTCAAAGGATCAATGGCAGATAGAAAGGAGGTGGCGCCCACATTCCTGCCAAACAATAGCTCCCCCGTGGGCCCCAGAGGGCACTTCAGATAATGGGCTTTTGTCCAACATGGACAGAACCTATAGAAGAACCAGAGAAGCTCCAAAGTGGCTGGAGGTCTCTCTCACTTTCTCTGCACTTGCAACTCTCCATCTCTCTCCCCCACCTCTCCCTCTGATGAGATGATGGAAACATTAGATTTATGCAACATCAGGCATTAAAGTGTAACAGTGTCTTTAAACACTTGGTAAGTCTGTACACGATCAAAACATAAAGTAACACCACTCTTCTAGATGAGATCATCATTTTAAAAAAAAAAAATTTAAACACTTGATACCATCTGGTGGCCCATCTTTGTAATTACCAAACCGGAAATCGTCAGTAAGTGGCACGCCTCCGCAGCTTGTAAACACAGCAGTTCTGCTCTTACGAAACAGTCTCGTAAGATTTGAAAAAAAGGTGCATTTCCAAAATGCAATGGATGCAAAATTAGCAGATGTCAAGAGAAGCCACAGTATAGAAACACGTAATTTTTCTACAATTTTTCTTTGCCACTTGAAAAAAACATCACATTTCAAATACAGTATTTAACATTGGGTGTTAAGTGATGCAAACCACATTTATGTTGCTTAATATACAATGACATTGTTTATTTTTCACAACAAATAAAAGTCTGGATCTCTATTAAACATATATTTGAATGTTAACCGCCTATGGGCTCCAATTTGCATGTGTAAAAAAAGTTAGCAAACTTCCCATCTTAACTGTAATATATCTAATATACACCAATGAGAGTCTGGATACTTGAATACTGCAACTCGCGTTTGAATGATATGCAATGCATTTTCAGATTGAACAACCATTTTCTCAAAAGTATTGTTTGTGTGTTAATATTTTCATGGAGTGAGCACTGTGTGAAACCTCTGGCAGGCTGTATTTCATACATGGAACACAATTTTTGAAATGCAGAAATACAATTACACACTGAAGATAACTCTTGCAATATTTACAGTGCCTTAGGAAAGTATTCAGGCCCCTTTACCTTTTCAACATAGTTACATTACAGCCTTAGTCAAAAATTGATTCAATATTTTTTTTCCCCCCCATATCAATCTAAAGCGAAAACAGGTTGACATTTTAGCACATTCATAAAAAATAAAACAAAACACCTTATTTCCATAAGTATTCAGACCCTTTGCTATGAGACTCGAAATTGAGCTCAGGTGGATCCTGTTTCCATGTATCATCCTTGAGATGTTTCTACAACTTGATTAAAGTCCACCTGTGGTAAATTCAAATTGATTGGACATGATTTGGAAAGGCACACTATCTATTTAAGGTCCGACAGTTGACAGCGCATGTCAGAGCAAAAACCAAGCAATGAGGTCGAAGGAATTGTCCATATAGCTCCAAGACAGGATTGTGTTGATGTAAAGATCTGGGAAAAGGTAACAAAACACTTTGCAGCATTGTATGTCCCCAAGAACAGTGGCCTCAATCATTCTTAAATGGAAGTAGTTTGGAACCACCAAGACTCTTCCTGGACCTGGCCCCCCAGCCAAACTGAGCAATCGGGGGAGAAGGGCCTTGGTCAGGGAGGTAAGCAAGAACCCAATGGTCACTGACAGAGCTCTAGAACTTCTCTGTGGAGATGGGAGAACCTTCCAGAAGTACAACCATCTCTGCAGCACTCCACAAATCAGGCCTTTATGGCAGAGTGGTCAGACAGAAGCCATTCCTCAGTAAAAAGGCACGACAGCCCATTTGGAGTTTGCCAAAAGGCACCTAAAGGACTCTCATACCATGAGAAACAAAATTCTCTGGTCTGATGAAACCAAGATTGAACTCTTTGGCCTGAATGTCAAGTGTAACATTTGGAAGAAACTGGGAGATTAGTCAGGATCAAGGGAAAGATGAATGGAGCAACGTACAGAGGGATCACTGATGAAGTCCTGAGTGCTCTGGAGCTGGTTCTCAGACTGGGGTGAAGGTTGACCTTCCAACAGGACAATGGCCCTAAGCACACACCCAAGACAATGAATGAGTGGTTTCGGGACAAGTCTCTGAAGATCCTTGAGTGGCCCTGCCAGAGCCTGGACTTGAACGCGACGAGCATCTCTGGAGAGACCGGAGAAAAGCTGTGCAGTAACGCTCCCTATCCAACCTCACAGAGCTTGAGAGGATCTGCAGAGAATAACTCTCCAAATACAAGTGCCAAGCTTGTAACGTCATACCCAAGAAGACCTGAGGATGTAATTGCACCACAGGTAAATGGTCTGAATACTTATGTAAATGTGATATTTGCAGTTATATATATATATATATATATATATAAATATATATATATATTTTTTTTACAAATATCCTACCAAAGGGTCCCAAATTATAAGCAGAAACATATCTAAATCAGGCAAAGAAAATCCTGCATCCCCTGTCAAAAAAATGATTCCCCCATCTCTGGCTGTAGCCTACAGCACAAATTCTCTATTAGCGGGTTAGGGTTGCACCCAACCCTCAGATTCACTTTTTCACAGAGGCTGCAGATGGGTCATTAGCAAATGCGGGTGGGTGCGCCCTCAGTTTTAAGTCCAGTCACATGGAAGGAACCATAATCAAATAAAGGCCTAATATTAATTTTAATAACAAAGCAAGTTAAACAGTCAAATGAGCACCAAGCGTCAGTCTGTGACGAGAGAACATGTCTGGTGACAAAGAAGCATAAACACACTCAGAAATTCATATAGCACTGTAGTAAACTCAGACAAACAGCACTACCCAAAGACCTGAATATTAAAGGTGATACTTGTCCCACATGCGACGACCTCACAGGTGATAGTCGCCTATCCCCCTCCCCTCTGCTACAAGATGAAATGTCCAGGCTGCTTGTGCAGGAACAGATGTCACACTGAAATCTGAAAGCTTGTCGCTTCAATCTCAGTAGAGTAGGCCCAGGCTAACAAAACGACAACTTTGCTGTCCAACTAGCCCCTCTGACATAAATGAGCAACTGTTGTTAGTGAAGGGCTATTTTGACTTCACGTGAATGTACGTCAACTTCTTCATGGCTACCAAATGAACACAATTGATTGGTTTGTATAAGTGTGCAGGCTAACCAACGTTATCCATCTAGCCAGATAGAGATATAATATATATAGCTGAAGTCGGAAGTTCACATACACTTAGGTTGGAGTCATTAAAACTAGTTTTTCAACCAATCCACAAATGTCTTGTTAACAAACTATAGTTTTGGCAAGTAGGTTAGGACTACTTTATCAACTTTGTGCATGACAAGTAATTTTTCCAACAATTGTTTACAGATGGATAATTTAACTATTAATTCACTGTATCATAATTCCAGTGGGTCAGAAGTTTACATACACTAAGTTGACTGTTCCTTTAAACAGCTTGGAAAATTCCATAAAATTGTCATGGCTTTAGAAGCCTCTGATAGGCTAATTGACATCATTTGAGTCAATTGGAGGTGTACCTGTGGATGTATTTCAAGGCCTACCTTCAAACATAGTGCCTTTATGCTTGACATCATGGGAAAAATCTAAATAAATCAGCCAAGACCTCAGAAAAAAAATTGTTCATCCATGGGAGCAATTTCCAAACGCCTGAAGGTACCACGTTCATCTGTACAAACAATAGTACTCAAAGATAAACACCATAGGACCACGCAGCCGTCATACTGCTCAGGAAGGAGACTCTTTCTGTCTCCTAGAGATGAACGTACTTCGGTGCAAAAAGTGCAAATCAATCCTCTGTACACCTATATAGATATTCCATTTTTTTTTTTAAATCAGCTGTTTTCAGCTACAATAGTCATTTACAACATTTCTGATCAATTTGATGTTATTTTAATGGACAAAAAGTGATTTTCTTTCAAAAACAAGGTCATTTCTAAGTGACCCAAAACACACACACACACACGTCTATAAATTATATACATGCATACAGACATAAATACATACATACATACAGTTGAAGTCAGAAGTTTTACATACACCTTAGCCAAATACATTTAAACTCAGTTTTAAACAATTCCTGACATTTAATCCTAGTAAACATTCCCTGTTTTAGGTCAGTTAGGATCAGAGCTGGTGTAACCGAGTCAGGTTTGTAGGCCTCCTTGCTCGCACACACTTCTTCAGTTCTGCCCACACATGTTCTATAGGATTGAGGTCAGGGCTTTGTGATGGCCAGTCCAATGGAATAGCCTACATTTCTCATAACAAGAATAGACTGACAAGTTTCAGAGGAAAGTTATTTTGTTTCTGGCCATTTTGAGCCTGTAATCTAACCCACAAATGCTGATGCCCCAGATACTCAACTAGTCTAAAGGCAGCCAGTTTTATTGCTTCTTTAAATCAGAACAACAATTTTCAGCTGTGCTAACATAATTGCAAAAGGGTTTTCTAACGATCAATTAGCCTTTGAAAATGATCAACTTGGATTAGCTAACACAACGTGCCATTGGAACAGGAGTGATGGTCGCTGATAATGGGCCTCAACGCCTATGTAGATATAACATTAAAAAATCTGCCGTTTCCAGCTACAATAGTCATTTACAACTAGAGGTTGACTGATTAATCGGCATGGCCGATTTAATTAGGGCTGTTTTCAAGTTATCATAACAATCGGTATTTTTGGACACCGATTATGGCCAATTACATTGCACTCCATGAGGAGACTGCGTGGCAGACCGACTACCTTTTACGCGAGTGCAGCAAGAGCCATGGTAAGTTGCTAGCTAGCATTAAACTTAGCTTATAAAAAAAAACGATCAATCTTATCATGATCACTAGTTAAATTAGTAATATCATCAACCATGTGTAGTTAACTAGCTTGTCCTGCGTTGCAAATAATCAATGCGGTGCCTGTTAATTTATCATCGAATCACAGCCTACTTTGCCAAACGGGTGATGATTTAACAAGCGCATTCGTGAAAAAAAAGCACTGTCGTTGCACCAATGTACCTAACCATAATCAATGCCTTTAAAATCAATACACAAGTATATATTTTTAAAATGGCATATTTAGTTAGAATAAATTCATGCTAGCAGGCAATATTAACTAGGGAAATTGTGTCACTTCTCTTGCGTTGTGTACAAGCAGTCAGGGTATATGCAGCAGTTTGGGCCACCTGGCTCTTTGCGAACTGTGTGACGACCATTTCTTCCTAACAAAGACCGTAAGTAAATTTGCCAGAATTTTACATAATTATGACATAACATTGAAGGTTGTGCAATGTAACAGCAATATTTAGACATAGGGTTGCCACCCGTTCGACAAAATATGGAACGGTTCAGTATTTCACTGAAAGAATAAATGTTTTCTTTTCCAAATGATAGTTTCCAGATTTGACCATTTTAATGACCAAAGGCTCGTATTTCTGTGTTAATTATATAATTAATTCTATGATTTGATATTTGATAGAGCAATCTGACTGCGTGGTGGAAGGCAGCAGCAAACTCGTAAGCATTCATTCAAACAGCACTTTACTGCATTTTGCCAGCAGCTCTTAGCAATGCTTGAAGCACAGCGCTGTTTATGACTTCAAGCCAATCAACTCCCGAGATTAGCCTGGCAATACTAAAGTGCCTATAAGAACATCCAATAATCAAAAGTATATGAAATACAAATGGTAGAGAGAGAAATAGTCGACGCGTCATGACTCCAATAATAACTACAACCTAAAACTTAACTGGGAATATTGAACCACCAGCTTTCATATGTTCTTGTTATGAGCAAGAAACTTAAATGTTAGCTTTTATTTAATTTTTTTACATGGCACATATTGCACTTTCACTTTTTCTCCAACACTGTTTTTGCATTACTTCAACCAAATCGAACATGTTTAATGATTTATTTGAGATACCGATTAAATCGGCCGTTTTTTTTATTTTTTTAATAATGACAATTACAACAATACTGAATGAACACTTATTTTAACTTAATACATTAAATCATATTAATCATAAATCATAAAATCAATTTAGCCTCAAGTAAATAATGAAACATGTTCAATTTGGTTTCAATAATGCAAAAACAAAGTGTTGGAGAAGAAAGTAAAAGTGCAATATGTGCTATGTAAGAAAGCTAACGTTTCAGTTCCTTGCTCAGAACATATGAAAGCTGGTGGTTACTTTTAACACGAGTCTTGAATATTCCCAGGTAAGAAGTTTTAGGTTGTAGTTATTATAGGAATTATAGGACTATTTCCCTCTATACCATTTGTATTTCATTAACCTTTGACTATTGGATGTTCTTATAGGCACTTTAGTATTGCCAGTGTAACAGTATAGCTTCCGTCCCTCTCCTCGCTCTTCCCTGGGCTCGAACCAGCAACACAACGACAACTACCACCATCGAAGCAGCGTTACCCATGCAGAGTAAGGGGAACAACTACTAGAAGGCTCAGAGGGAGTGACGTTTGAAACTCTATTAGCGCGCGCTAACTAGCTAGCCATTTCACTTCGGTTATACCAGCCATGACGTGTCGAAAATCTGTCGTTCTGCCCCTGAACAAGGCAGTTAACCCACCGTTCCTAGGCCGTCATTGAAAATAAGAATGTGTTCTTAACTGACTTGCCTAGTTAAAGGTATAAAAAATTAAAATAAATTTAAAAATTAAAATAAATTAAAAAATTAAAATCGGCACCCAAAAATACCGACTTCCGATTGTTATGAAAACTTGAAATCGGCCATTCCGATTAATCGGTCGACCTCTATTACACACATACACAAAAATGTAAAAAAATATATACATATAAAATTGGCCGATTAATCGGTATCGGCTTTTTTTGGTCCTCCAATAATCGGTATCGTGTGGACACCCCTTTCAAATTACTGGATTTCACTATTTCAGCCACACCAGTTGCCGACTGGTGTATAAAATCGAGCACACAGACATGCAATCAACCATAGACAAACATTGGCAGTGGAATGGCCTTACTGAAGAGCTCAGTGACTTTCAACGTGGCACCATCATAGGATGCCATCCTTCCAACAAGTCAGTTCGTCAAATTTCTGCCCTGCTAGAGCTGCCCGGGTCAAGTGGTGTTATTGTAAAGTGGAAATGTCTAGGAGCAACAACGGCTCAGCCGTGAAGTGGTAGGCCACACAAGCTCACAGAATGGGACTCGAGATTCATGAAATGGGTTTCCATGGCCGAGCAGCTGCACACATGCCTAATATCACCATGCGCAATGCCAAGTGTCAGCTGGAGTGATGTAAAGCTCGCCGCTATTGGCCTCTGGAGCAGTGACGAATCACGCTTCACCATCTGGCAGTCTGACGAAGAATCTGGGTTTGTTTCTCATGGTTCAGGCTAGGCCCCTTAGTTCCAGTGAAGGGAAATCTTACAACGACATTCCAGATGATTCTGTGATTCCAAGTTTGTGGCTACAGTTTGGGGAAGGCTCTTTCACTTTTAAGCATGACAATGCCCCCATGCACAATGACAGATCCATTCATAAATGGTTTGTCGGGATCGATGTGGAAGAACTTGACTGGCCTGCACAGAGCCCTGACCTCAACCCCTTTAAACACCTTTGGAATTAATTGAAATGCCTAATCATCCGACCTCACTAAGTCCCTGCAGCAATGTTTCAACATCTAGTGAAAAGCCTTCCCAAAAGAGTGGAGGCTATCATCAAAATCAAATAAAATTATATTTGTCACATGCACCGAATACAACAGGTGTAGTAGACCTTACAGTGAAATGCTTACAAGCCCTTAACCAACAATGCAGTTAAGAAAAATGTGTTACATAAAAGATAAGTAAAAAATACAAATAAATAAAAAGTAACATAATTAAAGAGCAGCAGTAAATTAACAATAGCGGGGGTATCGGTATAGCCGCAAAGGGTGGACCAATTCCATATTAATGCACATGATTTTGGAATTTGATGTTCGACGAGCAGGTGTCCACATAACGTTACATACACTACATGACCAAAAGTATAATTTATATACAAAATAGCAGATAGAGTTAATGCTAAACGTTGTTTAGCCTCGAAGGCAATTATGTACAATTTATTTATTCGCAACGCAAATTGTACATGGCTATTGAGCTAAGATATTACGTAGTGTTGAGGCTTCATACATTTATCATAAATTACAGTATAATTATCGTAAACACTGGCTAAAAAAACAAGTGTTGGCTAGAAAGTAACGTTAGGCTAATAGCTAGGCTACCTAACGTTAGCTTACTAGCTAGCTGCTGACTGGCTACCATTACATTAGCTGGCTAACTAGATAGAAAGTACACGAAGTCTTATCTATAGTAGCTAATTTCGTTAGGGAAATGTGTAAAACAAAATATGTATTTACCTTTTACATGTACTGCCGGGGAACAAAAAGTAAAAAATAAAAAGATAACCAGGACCGAGCGAAAATCGCTCTACTTTCTGTCAATGGAAGCGACAGAACTAGTCGGACCCCTTTTCGCAGTACACAAGCTTGGCGGCGGCAGCCAGCTGTCGTCTCTGATTGGTTACACCCGCTTGTGATGCGAGACACCAGATGGAAGCAGATTGGATGTCCCCCGACCGATGTAAACAGCAAACGCAAGCCACTAAAAAAAAACGAGTCTACAATGAAAACTGTATTTAGGAGGAATCATATATATTTTCTTATTATGCGCTACTTAAAGTCTAGCACAGCCCATCGAATTCATTAGCCAGTAACCATGCACACTCCAGCAATGATGTACAGTGCACTGCCCTCAAAGTATTCATACCGTTTTACTTTTTACACATTCTGTTGTGTTACAGCCTGAATTTAAAATGGATTCGATTTTTTTTCTTACCCATCTACACACAATACCCCATGACTGGTGCACATTTATTGCAAATGGTGCACATTTATTGAAAATGAAATACAGAAATATCTCATATACATAAGCATTCACACCCCTAAGTCAATAGTGTTCAATAAAACGTCACAATAAGGTGTAGTGTTCAATTTGCCTGCTGGGGAGCAAGGAGACCCACAGCTCCATTAAAAACATTGACAACTGGGTGCCATTTGTGATTGTTGAATTTTTTTTACCCCTTTTTCTCCCCAATTTCGTGGTATCCAATTGGTAGTTACAGTCTTGTCTCATCACTGTAACTCCCGTACGGACTCGGGAGAGGCGTAGGTCGAAAGCTGATCGTCCTCAGAAACACAACCCAACCAAGCCGGACTGCTTCTTGACACAATGCCCACTTAACCAGGAAGCCAGCTGCACCAATGTGTTGGAGGAAACACCACACCTGGCGCCCGACCCGCCACAAGAGTCACTAGTGCGCGATGGGAGAAGGACATCCCTGCCGAAGAAACACTCCCCTAACCCGGACGAAGCTGGGCCAATTGTGCACCGCCCCATGAGTCTCCCGGTCGCGGCCGGCTGCAAATCCTTTTTAATCCTTGTCATATGTAGAGAAATAATGAATATAAATTATAGATAAAACATATCGGTGCTCATCGGCCATTGGACATAAACATTACACAATACACAAATTCAACAATGAGTGGTTTGGAAGGAATCAGTGACAGTGGCTAACTGCAAGCATTGCAAAGCAATCACTAGCCTGCTATTCAGTGGAGTGGCTGTGTGTCGCAAATCTGGGATTAAGTGTCTCTTTTCCAAGTTTAAAATGATAAACATTCAACATTGGCCACGCTGTCAATGAAGCATGACTTGTGCCTTACTCAAAACAACTTAACTCTGAACTGTGAAAACTTGACTTCAGTGAGTTCAAGACAACTGGGAATTCCATAAAAAAAACGAGCTCTGACTGGGAATACGTTTTGACCGGTCATCAAACTCGGGAACTCAGGCCTCTTTCTAGAGCTATGACCTGAAGATCAATGACGTCCTCATGACTGGAACTTGTTTTTTTCAGAGTTCCCAAGTTGTCTTGAAAGCACCATAAATCCAGAGAATGCCAGACTTTGATGGCAAAATTTGCCCATGAAAGACTGCCGTGCCACCTTCCTGTTCAAGTGAGCACAACACAACAAGGTGAGTCCAAACATTTCTTGTATGCTGCATAAAAAATGTACTATGCCAGGTAGATATGTATACTGTAGCTAAGAAATGTATACTAAGTGTATGTTGTGTAGAAAGCTGTTAGTAGCCCATGTGCCTCACGCTAATAATTTGGTCTATTTTCCCTTCTTAATTTCGCCCAATGTTCTGACTTGGTGGTGCACATGTAGTTTATAACCTGTTTTAGAGAAATGTAATCATCAAATTTTGTAAGAGCTTTCATTGTCTGCTTATATGCCCCCATTATTTTGACTTGGTGTACAGGGAGAACACTGTAAGAATGGCCCATGTTGTGAATTCAGTCTCTGTACATTTCAGAAGTGCTAAACAAATAGTTATATTGACTACGTCCGTCCTAGCTTGCTCATTAATGTTTTAATAGAAATCACAGATTGCCTCTCATCCGCTTGTCGTCCCCTTGTTCCATAGTTTGTACATCTCCATTATTATTAGAAACCACATTTGTTCATGCAAGTCAGCCATATCAGCTATGTTTTTTAAAGAGGCAGTAAATTCAGGGCAGGCAGAATGGTAATGCAGGTGGGCTCAGACTCAGGACAGGCAAGGGTCAAAACCAGGAGGGCGAGAATAATGGAGCCTGGGAAAAGCAGGAGCTGATAACAAAAACACTGGTTGACTTGAAAAACAAGATGAACTGGCAATGGACAAACAGAACGCAGGTATAAATGCACAGAGGATAATGAGGAAGATGGGCGACACCTGATGATGATGCCGGGGTCCGATGGCGATCCACATGTCGTCGATACATGGAGGGGGTCTTGAGGAAGGCCGACCGGGCTCTCCTCCAGGTATGACGACAGCGCCGTACAAACATCTGGGATATCATAACTCAAGGCGAGACCCAGATGCAGACACAGGAGGCAGATGGTTGGAGTCTTAGATGTTTAATAATCCAAAAAGGAGGCAAGAGAATGGTCATGGACAGGCAAAAGGTCAAAACCAGATCAGAGTCCAGCAGGTACAGAGTGGCAGGCAGGCTCGATGTCAAGGCATGCAGAATGGTCAGGCAGCCGGGTACAGAGTCTAGAAACAGGCAAGACTCAAATCCGGGAAGACTAGAAAAAGGAAAAATAGCAAAAGCAGGAGAACGGGAAAACACGCTGGTTGACTTGGACATACAAGACGAACTGGCACAGAGAGACAGGAAACACAGGGATAAACACACTGGGGAAAACAAGTGACACCTGGAGAGGGTGGAGACAATAACAAGGACAGGTGAAACAGATCAGGGTGTGACATGGGAAGAAGGTACGCCAACCTCTTTCTCCTGCTCAGGGAAGTGTGGGGGCTGATACCCCAGGGAACACTCAGACAGAGAATGGCCCCTGGCTGGGCAGGGAAGGGTGTTGCGGGCGTACTCGACCCACACCAGCTGCTAGGTCCAAGAGGTGGGGTTGGCGGAGACCAGGCTGCGCAAAGTAGTCTCAAGATCCTGGTTTGCTCGCCCCGACTGGCCATTGGACTGGGGGTGGAACCCAGAGGACAGGCTGGCTGACGACGCAAAGAGGGCGCAGAACGCCTTCCAGAACTGGGACGAGAACTGAGCCCCCCGGTCGGAGATCATGTCCATGGGCAGTCCATGGATCCGGAAGACGTGCTACACCATGAGCTGGGCCGTCTCCTTGACTGTGGTTAGTTTGGGAAGAGGAATGAAGTGAGTGGCCTTGGAAAACTGGTTGACCACAGTCAGGATGGCAGTGTTGCCCTCAGATGGGGGGGAAGACCCATGACGTAATTCAGAGATATGTGGGACCAGGGACGGTGAGGGACAGGTCTTACTCTGTGCACAGACCGTGCAGGCGGAGACAAACGCGGCGACATCCGGAACCATTGTAGGCCACCAAAAGCGTTGTCGCACGAAGGCCAGGGTCCGACAGGAGCCCGGGTGGCATGCAAGCCTGGAGGAATGGACCCACTCCAAGACCACAGAGTGGACAGTGTCGGGAAACAAGGATCCGATTATCAGCCCCCCCCCCCCCAAG
The DNA here is from genome assembly GCF_013265735.2 of Oncorhynchus mykiss. Lineage (NCBI taxonomy): Eukaryota > Metazoa > Chordata > Actinopteri > Salmoniformes > Salmonidae > Oncorhynchus > Oncorhynchus mykiss. Next base: position 41,026,848 of record NC_048579.1, on the reverse strand, counting down.
GTTTGGCTGGGACCTCTGCGAGGTGGGAAGGATGATCTCGGGCTCCGGGGTGGTACCCATGGGGCTATAGCGGTGGAACTGTGCATCAGTCCACACGATGAATGGGTGTTCCACCCCCTCCAGCCAGTGCTTCCCTTCCGCCATCTTCACCGCGAGAAGCTCACGATTCCCCACATCATAGTTCTTTTCCGCATTGAGGCGGTGAGAGAAGAAGGCGCAGCGGTGTAGCTTGAGGTCCCGGGCATCAGAAGCATCGACCTCCACCACGAACAGATGGGAAGGGTCCGGATGAACCAAGATGGGAACTGTGGTGAAGTGATGTTTGAGGTCCCGGAATGCCCGGTCAGCAGCTGGAGACCACGTGAAAGAAACCTTGGGCGAGGTGAGCGTAGACAGGGGGGAAGCCTGGGTGCTGTCACCCCGGATAAAGCGGCGATAGAAGTTGGCGAATCCCAGGAAGCGCTGGGGCCAATCCACCACCGCTCTCACCTTCCCGGGATCCATTTGCACACTCCCTGTGGTGATGGTGAAACCCAGAAAAGGGATGGTGGAACGATGGAACTCGCACTTCTCTGCTTTTACAAACAGTTGGTTCTCCAGGACGTGGGTCACATGTTCTTGGGTGGAACAGGAGACTATGAGGATGTCATCTATGTAGACAAAGACGAACCAGTTCAACATGTTGCGGAGAACATCAATTGACCAGGGCCTGGAACACAGCAGGTGCGTTGGTAAGGCATGACCAGATACTCGTAGTGACCGCTAGCCTAGCTGAGACACAAAAACGCGGGTTGGGGATAATGGGGAGGCTAACTAACTTGATGTATTTATCAATGTAAAAAAATGCATTTGTAGGTGTAATGTCTGCTTCCAACTCACACCCTCAAACACGTAGAAAACTTGAACGCAGCTCACTTTCTAGCCCACTTTCCAACTCACACTCTCAAACACCTAGATCCCCTGAATACAGCTCACTCTCCAGATCCCAATCACCCGAATTCTAATCACCTGTTCACACACCTGTATGTCATTATCACACACTATTTATTTAATTTCTTTGCACCCCATCACCGTGAGGTATTGTTTGATTTGTGACACGTCTTTTGGAGTGTTGTTTTTCCTGTGATTCCAAGATGGTGTAGCAGTCAAACGTCTTTGTCCTTCAAATTGTCGTGTGCCATGTATATATTTTTCTTCGCATCTTTTAAAAAATATTTTTTTCTAAATATCAAAATACTCTCCTGCAACACGCCTCACCAAATGTGGTGTGGATCTGTTTTTTTTTAAAGTATTTTTATTTACCTTGAATCTGGAATCAGCTAACCATTAGTAGTCAGCTAACCATTGCTAGCGGTCACCAGCTAACCTTTAGCTCTGAAAGCTCACGGCAGTTTGTACAACGCAACTCAAACCAGAGCATACCGGACCTATTTTCTCTCCATATCCCCGGATTCCTACCACAAGCTCTGGACATTTTCACCTGGATGTCACGTTCGTCATAGTCAAAATCAAATCAAATTGATTTGTCACATACACATGGTTAGCAGATGTTAATGCGAGTGTAGCGAAATGCTTGTGCTTCTAGTTCCGACAGTGCAGTAATAACCAACGAGTAATCTAACCTAACAATTCCAAAACTACTACCTTATAAACACACACAAGTGTAAAGGGATAAAGAATATGTACATAAAGATATATGAATGCGTGATGGTACAGAATGGCATAGGTAAGATGCAGTAGATGGTATCGAGTACAGTATATAAAAATATGAGATGAGTAATGTAGGGTATGTAAACAAAGTGACATAGTTTAAAGTGGCTAGTGATACATGTATTACATAAAGATGCAGTAGATGTGTCATGTACTGTCATGTTGTGTCTTGTTTCTGTCCTTTCCCTTCACCCTGTCTCCCTCTGCTGGTCGTTGTTAGGTTACCTTTTCTCCCCCTCTTTCCCCCAGCTGTGCCTTGTCTCCTCCTAACTACCTCGTCACCCCTTTTCCCACCTGTTCCCTTTTTCCCTCTGATTAGTCCTCTATATCTCTCTCTGTTTCTGCTCCTGTCTTTGTCGGATTCTTGTTTGTGTTGTTCATGCCTGAACCAGACTATCGTCATGTTTGCTGCAACCTTGTCCTGTCCTGTCGGAACCTGCCGGTCCATCTGAGCCTACGTTTTGTTTTGTTATTAAAGAAGCTCTGTTTACGTTAATTCGCTTTTGGGTCCTCATTCACGCACCGTAACAAGATGATATAGAGTACAGAAAATACATATACATATGAGATGAGTAATGTAGGGTATGTAAACATTATATTAAGTAGCACATCAAGAACACATCAATTTCCATCAATTCCCATTATTAAAGTGGCTGGAGTTGAGTCATTGTGTTGGCAGCAGCCACTCAATGTTAGTGGTGGCTGTTTAACAGTCTGATTGCCTTGAGATAGAAGCTGTTTTTCAGTCTCTCGGTCCCTGCTTTGATGCACCTGTACTGACCTCACCTTCTGGATGATAGAAAGTGAACAGGCAGTGCCTCGGGTGGTTGTTGTCCTTGATGATCTTTATGGCCTTCCTGTGACATCGGGTGGTGTAGGTGTCCTGGAGGGCAGGTAGTTTGCCCCCGGTGATGCGTTGTGCAGACCTCACTACCCCCTGGAGAGCCTTACGGTTGTGGGCAGAGCAGTTGCCGTACCAGGCGGTGATACAGCCCGACAGGATGCTCTCGATTGTGTATCTGAGGAAGTTTGTGAGTGCTTTTGGTGACAAGCCAAATTTCTTCAGCCTCCTGGGGTTGAAGAGACGCTGCTGCGCCTTCACAACGCTGTCTGTGTGGGTGGACCAATTCAGTTTGTCCATGATTTGTACGCCGAGAACTTAAAACTTACTACCCTCTCCACTACTGTCCCATCGACGTGGATAGGGGGGTGCTCCCTCTGCTGTTTCCTGAAGTCCACAATCATCTCCTTTGTTTTGTGACGTTGAGTGTGAGGTTATTTTCCTGACACAACACTCCGAGGGCCCTCACCTCCTCCCTGTAGGCCGTCTCGTCGAGGAGACCAAAGCGCAGCGTGACTAGAATACATTCTCCTTTTAATGAAGGAAGAACACAAAGAACACTTAAACTAACCAAAACAACAAAACGAACGCGACGCTATGAACAATGAGTGCAGACACAGGCAACTACACATAGACAATAACCCACAAAATACCCAAGGAATATGGCTACCTAAATATGGTCCCCAATCAGAGACAACGATAAACAGCTGCCTCTGATTGGGAACCAATCTAGGCAACCATAGACATGAAAACACCTAGACAGGAAACCCCATAAATATACAAAAACCCTAGACAGGCCAAAAACACATTTATCACCCTCGTCACACCCTGCCCTAACCAAAATAATAAAGGAAACAAAGATAACTAAGGTCAAGGATCATAGCAGCTAGCTAGCTGATATCTGAGTGACTACTCCGGCTAACGTCGGTCCCGATGCAAGCACAAATTAGCCTAGAGCTAGCCCATGCTATGCTCTTTCTCCCGGCTAGCTAAAGAGGCCCATCAGCCACTCCTGGGCTACAATATCCGGACCCCTTCTACTGCCGGTATGGGGCATGGAACCCCGCCGATCCTTCATGACTGGACTACGAGGGAGTACTCAACTGGCCTCTACATCGCGAAATCCCCTGAATGCCCATCTGCTAGCCACGGGCCGCTAGCCGTGGCCCGCTAGCTGTCTAGAGCATATTGGACTGTTAGTTGTATAGATCCATCAGCCAATTTCTTGGGCCACTATACCTATTTTGCCAATTGGTTCCCTATTGATCACCCGGCTATGCATGCCTCTCTCTAATATCAATATGCCTTGTCCATTACTGTCCTGGTTAGTGATTACTGTCTAATTTCACTGTAGAGCCTCTAGCCCTGCTCAATATGCCTTAAACCACCATTTAGTTCCACCTCCCACATATTTAAAAAAAAAAATGTTTTTTAATCTTTATTTAACCAGGCAAGTCAGTTAAGAACAAATTCTTATTTTCAATTACGGCCTAGGAACAGTGGGTTAACTGCCTTGTTCAGGGGCAGAACGACAGATTTGTAACTTGTCGGCTCGGGGTTTGAACTTGCAACCTTCCGGTTACTAGTCCAACACTACTGCCGGTATGGGGCATGGAACCCCGCCAATCCTTCATGACTGGACTACGAGGGAGTACTCAACTGGTCTCTACATCGCAAAATCCCCTGAATGCCCATCTGCTAGCCACGGCCCGCTAGCCAACAATATGCGGTGACTTCACCTGGTTTAAACGTCTCTAGAGACAATATCTCTCTTGTCATTACTCAATGCCTAGGTTTACTTCCAATGTACTCACATCCTACCATACATTATGCCTTGATCTATTCTATCGTGCCCAGAAACCTGCTCCTTTTACTCTCTGTTCTGAACGTAATAGACGACCAGTTCTGATAGCCTTTAGCCGTACCCGTATCCTACTCCTCCTCTGTTCCTCTGGTGACGTTGAGGTTAATCCAGGCCCTGCAGTGCCTAGCTCCACTCCTACTCCCCAGGTGCTCTCATTTGATGACTTCTGTAACCGTAATAGCATTGGTTTCATGCATGTTAATGTTAGAAGCCTCCTCCCTAAGTTTGTTTTATTCACTGCTGTTTTATTCTCTGCCAACCCGGATGTCCTAGCCATGTCTGAATCCTGGCTTAGGAAGACCACCAAAAACCCTGAAATTTCCATCCCTAACTATAACATTTTCCAATAAGATAGACCTGCCAAAGGCAAGGTTTCAATCTACTGCAGATAGCCTGCAGAGTTCTGTCTTACTATCTAGGTACCCAAGCAATTCGAGCATATACTTTAAAAATCCACCTTTTCAAAAACAAGTCTCTCACTGTTGCCGCTTGCTATAGACCACCCTCTGCCGCTAGCTGTGCCCTGGATACCATATGTGAATTGATTGCCCCCCATCTATCTTCAGAGCTCGTGCTGCTAGGTGACCTAAACTGCTTAACACCCTGGCCATCCTACAATCTAAACTTGATACCCTCAATCTCACACAAATGATCAAGGAACCCACCAGGTACAACCTCAAATCATAAACACGGGCACCCTCAAAGATATCATAACCAACTTGCCCTGCATTAGCATCGAACCATGATATGCAACTTTAGAGGGAAGTTAGGAACAAATATACACAGGCAGCTAAGGCTAGCTTTTTCAAACAGAAATTTGCATCCTGTAGCACAAACTCAAAAAAGTTCTGGGACACTGTAAAGTCCATGAAGAATAAGAGCACCTCCACCCCCCACAGCAACTCGCTCCAGCCTCCCCCATTTCTCCTTCAACCAAATCCAGTCAGCTGATGTTCTCAAAGAGCTGCAAAATGTGAACCCCCCCAAATCAGCTGGGATAGACAATCTGGACATTATATTTCTAAAACTATCTGCAGAAATTCTTGCAACCCCTATTACTAGCCTGTTCAACCTCTCTTTCGTATCATCTGAGATTCCCATAGATTGAAAAGCTGCTGCGGTCATCCCCTCTTCAAAGGGGGAGACACTTTAGACCAAAACTGCTACAAACCTATATCTATCCTGCACTGCCTTTCTAAGGTCTTCGAAAGCCAAGTTAACACCATAGTACCCTCCAAGCTCGTCATCAAGATTGAGACCCTGGGTCTCGACCCCGCCCTGTGCAACTGGGTACTGGACTTCCTGACGGGCCGCCCCCAGGTGGTGAGGGTAGGCAACAACATCTCCTCCCCGCTGATCCTCAACACTGGGGCCCCACAAGGGTGCGTTCTGAGCCCTCTCCTGTACTCCCTGTTCACCCACGACTGCGTGGCCACGCACGCCTCCAACTCAATCATCAAGTTTGCGGACGACACAACAGTGGTAGGCTTGATTACCAACAACGACGAGACGGCCTACAGGGAGGAGGTGAGGGCCCTCGGAGTGTGGTGTCAGGAAAATAACCTCACACTCAACGTCAACAAAACTAAGGAGATGATTGTGGACTTCAGGAAACAGCAGAGGGAACACCCCCCTATCCACATCGATGGAACAGTAGTGGAGAGGGTAGCAAGTTTTAAGTTCCTCGGCATACACATCACAGACAAACTGAATTGGTCCACTCACACAGACAGCATTGTGAAGAAGGCGCAGCAGCGCCTCTTCAACCTCAGGAGGCTGAAGAAATTTGGCTTGTCACCAAAAGCACTCACAAACTTCTACAGATGGACAATCGAGAGCATCCTGGCGGGCTGTATCACCGCCTGGTACGGCAACTGCTCCGCCCTCAACCGTAAGGCTCTCCAGATGGTAGTGAGGTCTGCACAACGCATCACCGGGGGCAAACTACCTGCCCTCCAGGACACCTACACCACCCGATGTCACAGGAAGGCCATAAAGATCATCAAGGACATCAACCACCCGAGCCACTGCCTGTTCACCCCGCTATCATCCAGAAGGCGAGGTCAGTACAGGTGCATCAAAGCTGGGACCGAGAGACTGAAAAACAGCTTCTATCTCAAGGCCGTCAGACTGTTAAACAGCCACCACTAACATTGGCTGCTGCCAACACACTGACACTGACTCAACTCCAGCCACTTTAATAATGGGAATTGATGGGAAATGATGTAAATATATCACTAGCCACTTTAAACAATGCTACCTTATATAATGTTACTTACCCTACATTATTCATCTCATATGCTTACGTATATACTGTACTCTATATCATCGACTGTATCCTTATGTAATACATGTATCACTAGCCACTTTAACTATGCCACTTTGTTTACATACTCATCTCATATGTATATACTGTACTCGATACCATCTACTGTATCTTGCCTATGCAGCTCTGTACCATCACTCATTCATATATCCTTATGTACATATTCTTTATCCCCTTACACTGTGTACAAGACAGTAGTTTTGGAATTGTTAGTTAGATTACTTGCTGGTTATTACTGCATTGTCGGAACTAGAAGCACAAGCATTTCGCTACACTCGCATTAACATCTGCTAACCATGTGTATGTGACAAATAAAATTTGATTTGATTTGATAACAAACAGATTTCGGACCATTTCGAATCCCACTGTACCTTCTCCACTATGCAATCTGGTTTCAGAGCTGGCATGGGTGCACCTCAGCCACGCTCAAGGTCCTAAACAATATCATAACCGCCATCGATAAGAGACATTACTGTGCAGCCGTATTCATCAACCTGGCTAAGGCTTTCGACTGTCAATCACAACATTCTTATTGGCAGACTCAACAGCCTTGGTTTCTCAAATGATTGCCTCGACTGGATCACCAACTACTTCTCTGATCGAATTCAGTGTGTCAAATCGGAGGGCCTGTTGTCCGGGCCTCTGGCAGTCTCTATGGAGGTGCCACAGGGTTTAAATCTCGGACCGACTCTCTTCTCTGTATATATCAATGATGTCGCTCTTGCTGCTGGTGATTCTCTGATCCACCTCTACGCAGATGACACCATTCTGTATACCTCTGGCCCCCCTTTGGACACTGTGTTAACTAACCTCCAGACGAGCTTCAATGCCATACAACTCTCCTTCCGTGGCCTCCAACTGCTCTTAAATGCAAGTAAAACTAAATGCATGCTATTCAATCAATCACTGCCTGCACCTGCCCGCCCGTCCAGCATCACTACTCTGGACGGCTCTGACTTAGAATACGTGGACTAAAAAAATACAAATACTTAGGTGTCTGGCTAGACTGTAAACTCTCCTTCCAAACTCACATCAAACAACTCCAATCCAAAGTTAAATCTAGAATTGGCTTCCTATTTCGCAACAAAGCATCGTTCACTCATGCTGCCAAACATACCCTCGTAAAACCGACCATCCTACCAATCCTCGACTTCGGCAATGTCATTTACAAAATAGAATCCAACACTCTACTCAACAAATTGGATGCAGTCTATCACAGCGCCATCCGTTTTGTCACCAAAGCCCCATATACTACCCACCACTGAGACCTGTATGCTCTCGTTGGCTGGCCCTGGCTTCATACTCGTCGCCAAACCTACTGGCTCCAGGTCATCTTCAAGTCTCTGCTTGGCAAAGAAACGCCTTATCTCAGCTCACTGGTCCCATAGCAGCACCCACCCGTAGCACGCGCTCCAGCAGGTATATCTCATTGGTCACCCCCAAAGCCAATTCTTCCTTTGGCCACCTCTCCTTCCAGTTCTCTGCTGCCAATGACTGGACGTACTGCAAAAATCACTAAAGCTGGAGACTCTTATCTCCCTCACATGCTTTAAGCACCAGATGTCAGAGCAACTCACAGATCACTGCACCTGTCATTGCCCATCCAACTACCTTATCCCCATACTGTATGTATTTATTTATTTATCTTGCTCCTTTGCACCCCAGTATCTCTACATGCACATTCATCTCATGCACATTCTACCATTCCAGTGTTTAATTGCTATATTGTAATTACTTCGCCACCATGGCCTATTTATTGCCTTACCTACCTTATCCTACCTCATTTGCACATGCTGTATATAGACTTTTTCTACTGTATAATTGATTGTATGTTTGTTTGTTCCATGTGTAACTGTGTTGTTGTATGTGTCGAACTGCTTTGCTTTATCTTGGCCAGGTCGCAGTTGCAAATGAGAACTTGTTCTCAACGAGCCTACCTGGTTAAATAAATGTGATATATATATATATATATATATATATATATATATATATATATATATATATATATATATATATATATATATATATTTTAAATTTACTCCTCCCACGTATGATAGTTTTTGCCTGCCTCTGTAGTGACGCCTTTTGCATATTCCCTGCTTGAACTTCAGCCTATTGTCTGATCTCCTGGACTATGTTACTAGCCTTCTTCCTGTCTGTACTGTTGCCCTTTTGGACCCCCTGTGTAAGACCTTCTGCCTGCCCCTGGATCCAGCTACCTGCCTCCTCCTGTGGTGCTTTGCAATAAACACCTACTGTGCCCTGCGCTTGAAACCAGCTCTCTGTCTCCCCTAGTGTTCATTACAGTAGGTAGCTAGCTAACAGCCATAGAGGAGGGTGAAAGGATAGCCCCAACTGTCAAAGTGAGAGAGAAAGCTATTCTGGATAGGCCAGGTACTTTTGTGTAGTTCCATTCCCTAGGAAATGAGAACAGAGATAATAGTAACATAATATTCAGTGTGGTCTAATTTGAGTATAATGAAGTACGTTTCTTGTGAGGTTTTCTGTCCTCAGATAAAGAGCACTATGAAAGCCATTCTACAGATGAAGAGGTCCCAATGAAGAGCAGTGGTTCTCAGTCCTGGGGACTCAAAGGGGTGCACATTTTTGTTTTTGCCTTATTACTACACAGCTGTTTTATGGCTGCAGGGGGAGTATTGAGTAGCTTGGATGAAAAGGTGCCCATTGTAAACGGCCAGCTCCTCAGTCGCAGTTGCTAATATATTATTATTAGTATTGGATAGAAAACACTCTAAAGTTTCCAAAACTGTCAAAATATTGTCTGTGAGTATAACATAACTGATATTGCAGGTGAAACCCTGAGGAAAATCAAACCAGGAAGTGGCTTCTATTTTGAAAACTCCATGTTCCATAGCCTCCCTTTGTCCATTTAAAGGGATATGAACCAGATTCCCTTTCCTATCGCTTCCTCAAGGTGTCAACAGTCTTCAGACATAGTTTCAGGCTTTTATTTTGAAAAATGAGCCAGAACGATAACATCGCGTCAAGTGGTCACATGAGTTTTGCTTGCGCAACAGAGTTTGGGTAGGTATTGCTTTTCCCTCTCCTACTGTGAAAGACATTTGCAGTTCATATATTATCGATTATATATTTTAAAAACAACCTGAAGATTGATTATAAAAAATGTTTTACATGTTTCTGTGGACATTATGGAAACTATTTGGAATTTGTCTACATTGTCGTGACCGCTCTTTCCTGTGGATTTCTGAACATAACGCGACAAGCAAACAGAGGTATTTTGGATCTAAAAATAATCTTTATGGAACAAAAGGAACATTTGTTGTGTAACTGGGAGTCTCGTGAGTGAAATCATCCGAAGATCATCAAAGGTAAACTATTAATTTGATTGCTTTTCTAATTTTTGAGTGAGCTACCTGATGCTAAGTGTACTTAATGTTTTATCGTGCGATCGATAAACTTACACAAACGCTTGGATTGCTTTCACTGTAAAGCATAATTTCAAAATCTGACATGACAGGTGGATTAACAAAAGGCTAAGCTGTGTTTTCCTATATTGCACTTGTGATTTGATGAATATAAATATGTATAGTAATATTTATTGAATGTAGCGCTATGCTATTCAGCGGTTGTTGGTGACACTTATCCCGATATCGGGATTGCAGCCATAACAAGTTAATGATCCAAGATCAGTTATGCATTTCATCTCCTGATGATTATGATGACTGACAGTGTTAGAATAAAAAAAAATAGGTTTAAACATGGTATCTGTCTTTTGTCTGCAGGTATATTTTGATGTGAGAGAGGATGCCAACCCAAGTCTCCTCTTCTCCACCTCACCCGCTCTTAAGATAACCTTCGGGCCGACTGGCAGCCCAAGGCTGGTTAGACGACACCATTAGAGACACTATGTAATTCTGATGAACTGAGAGAATATTAGCATAGCACTGTGATTCATTAATCATATGCTGTCTTCCCTGCTCCTGTTCTTACCTCTTTCCTTTTTTGTCTTTAACACCTCTCGCCACCTCTTTCTTCCTCTGTTTTTATAATACTCACCAAATGTGCAGTGAAGTGCAGATTACAATTACAATATTATAATGCATGTATTATGTATTTATAGCACTTGGATAATGAACTTCTTTCAACAAAGTGTTTCACATTATCTACTGGTTGAAATTAAGTCTCTCATTTAATGAAATACTACACCTATCCTGTGTTTATCAGATCAATGCAGATGAAGGAAATTAGATATTGAGATGAACCGGTTTTAGGGTATTTACATGCATAGGAAGTGTAGTGTACTGTTTTTAAATTATATTTCTGTATATATGAATTACAAATCAGCCTTTAACTAGATAAAGCATGTATCTAGTCTACTGCATAGTTACAATGTGTTACTACGATTGATGTCCCAGGACCAAGATTGGTAAACACAGTCACACTCTGATCTGTTTCACCTGTCTTTGTGTTGGTCTCCACCCCCCACCAGCTGTCTCCCATCTCTCCTCATTATCACCTGTGTATTTATACCTGGGTTCTCTGTCTGTTGCCAGTTAATTTTGTTCGTCAAGACTTCCAGCGGTTTTCCCCTTGCTCCTGTCTTTTCTATAGTTCCTGTTTCCCGTTTTGACCATTCTGCCTGCCTGCTGTCCTGTACGTTGCACCACTACACTGGATTATTGACCTCTACCTGCCCTGACCATTAGACTGCCTTCTGTTCTGTACCTTTTGGACTCTGATCTGGATTACTGATGACTGCCTGCCCTTGACCTGTAATTTTGCCTGCCCCTTGTTCTAGTAATAAACCTTTGTTACTTCAACACTGTCTGCATCTGGGTCTTCCCCAAAACGTGATACACTATTGAAGTGTATAATTGTACATGCTGACACAGCATCATTCAAAGACTGGAATTTGATACTCCTGGTATTGGATATGACTGAAAAATTATCTCAAAGACATACCTTAAACTACACCTTTATTTGCCACGGTAGAGTACATTATCAGTGATTCTAAACTCAGCAAAAAAATAAATGTCCTCTCACTGGCAACTGCATTTATTTACAGCAACTTAACATGTGTAAATATTTGTATGAATATAAAAAGATTCAACAACTGACACATAAACTGAACAAGTTCATAGACATGTGACTAACAGAAATTGAATAATGTATCCCTGAACAAGAGGGGGGTCAAAAATCTAAAGTAACAGTTAGTATACGGTGTGGCTGCATTAAGCTGCTGCATTAACCAGCTGCATTAAGTACTGCAGTGCATCTTCTCCTCATGGACTGCACCAGATTTGCCAGTTCTTGCTGTGAGATGTTACCCCACTCTTCCACCAAGGCACCTGCAAGTACCCAGACATTTCTGGGCGGAATAGGTCTCAGGCATGCTCAATGGGATTGAGATCTGGGCTCTTCGCTGGCCATGGCAGAACACTGATATTTCTGTCTTGCAAGAAATCACGCACAGAACGAGCAGTATGGCTGGTAGCATTGTCATGATGGAGGGTCATGTCAGGATGAACCTGCAGGAAGGGTACCACATGAGGGAGGATGTTTTCCCTGTAACGCACAGCATTGAGATTTCCTGCAATGACAACAAGCTAGGTCCGATAATGCTGTGACACATCGTCCCAGACCATGACGGACCCTCCACCTCCAAATCGATCCTGGTCCAGAGTACAGACCTCGGTGTAACGCTAATTCCTTTGACAATAAACGTGAATCCGACCATCACCCCTGGTGAGACATAACCGTGACTCGTCAGTGAAGAGCACTTTTTGCCAGTCCCGTCTGTTTCAGGGACGGTGGGTTTGTGCCCATATGCGACGTTGTTGCTGGCGATGTCTGGTGAGGACCTGCATTACAACAGGCCTACAAGCCCTCAGTCCAGCCTCTCTAAGCCTATTGTGGACAGTCTGAGCACTGATGGAGGGATTGTGCGTTCCTGGTGTAACTCGGGCAGTTGTTGTTGCCATCCTGTACCTGTCCTGCAAGTGTGATGTTTGGACGTACCGATCCTGTGCAGGTGTTGTTACACGTGGTCTGCCACTTCGATGACGATCAGCTGTCCGTCCTGTCTCCCTGTAGCTCTGTCTTAGGCATCTCACAGTACGGACATTGCAATTTATTGCCCTGGCCACATCTGCAGTCCTCATGCGTCCTTGCAGCATGCCTAAGGCACATTCACAGAGATGAGCAGGGACCCTGGGCATCTTTCTTTTGGTGTTTTTCAGAGTCAGTAGAAAGGCCTCTTTTTAGTGTCCTAGGTTTTCATAACTGTGACTTTAATTGCCTACCATCTCTAAGTTGTTAGTGTCTTAACGACCGTGCATGTTCATTAATTGTTTATGGTTCATTGAATAAGGATGGGAAACAGTGTTTAAACCCTTGACAATGAAGATGTGAAGTTATTTTGATTTTTACTAATTATCTTTGAAAGACAAGGTCCTGATAAAGGGACATTTATTTTTTTGTTGAGTTTATTAAATGTACAGTACAGGCTACAATGTGGGGATCTCATGCATGGTAATAACTACATGTATATACAACTTGCATCCTTAGCACAAAGTTAAATTATATTCTACTCAATCCATAGGTTTCATTAATGTAATTCATACTGTTTTGAAGTTGCTGGCTATGATAGTTGAGGTTCATAGCTAGATTCTGAATTAATATGTATACCAAATGTTTTCGGGTACATACAAAGATCAGCTACATAGCTAGCTACACATCCATAGGTATACGGGTCTTTTTACCCTCCGCTGCACAATAAGCAAGAAAATAGTTAGCTAGCTAACGTTACTTTACATTGCTTCATCTGCATTGCATGGCAAATATCAGCAAGGCAAGCTTACAAAATTATACATTAGCTGGCTATATTCTTTACATCCACTGTTTCACAAAATGACAGCCTGGTTTGCTGGTTGTTTCAGGAGTCCCTAAAAAAATTAAACAACCAGTTTAACAATTTCATACTCATGTCACAACACCCATAAAGCTGGCCGCATGTTAGCTAGTCAGCTAGCTTGGTAAATATCGATTTTCGGAAATTAACTTCATGACAAAATAATATGCATAATCATTTGTCTCTACATTAACTAACATATTCATCTCTACTGTAAAGTGTTGCATGATTTGTTATGACGTGATAATTACATACATTTGCCTCCACCCTAGTATTTTTGACAGCCATCTTTGCTGAAGAATGTCTCCAGCGTTGGGTCCCATCCCGTCAAATTCGTCAAGGGATACACTTTATATGATTGGTCATCGCCCAACCTTTGGTCAAAAGTTTCACCGCCTCCCACAAAGGTCTCCACCCTCTCCGCTTTCCGTCCATTGAAATGAATGGGAAGCGGTGTTTTACCTGGTGACACTACGTACTAGTGAACACGGGGCATTATAGTGCAATTCCTGTATTGTTTTGTCTTGTGTTGTGTAGTGGCTTTGCTGGCATGCATCCTACTTTCATATATTTTATTTGCCCCACAAAGATTTACATGCTAAAATCGCCACTGCATGGCATGAACATTGTTTTCAATTTTTGCAATGTAAAAATTCTTAATAAAGTTCATTCGAGTTGCCTCTTAATTCTCCTGCCCCCACAAAAAACATCATGTGAAAAAGTAGATTTCAACCTGGGCCTATATTCTAAGAGTTGATTGGGATTGGACCGGCCTGGTTAATCGTTTGCGCAACATTGTAACCACCTGTATGTGAGAGACAAACTGGTGACCATGGCTGTGTGAGAAGTGCTCCTGTATCTCTCACACAACTAGAATGAGATTCACTTTCTAAGATCTCTCTGGTCTGATAGACATGAGCCTGCAACTCTCATCCCTCCAGTTTTGCACTTTATAATTTATTTCCTTATAGAATCCTTTTGGACAAAATGTCCTTGGATGATTTTTACTAGCAAGGACACCATCCAACCTGGAACTGAGACAGACCAGACAGACCAGATACAACATCAATTAGCACTGACTTGTGAAGTGAAAGGTGTCGAAGCCTTTGAGCTCAACAAACGGCAGACTACCTCACCCAAATCCAGAGGCCTTGAAGCCCCCTCCTGCTGTTCAGAGACATTCTACTCTACAAGAAATCTGTCTCCAGAAAAAAGCTTATCCCAAGTGGGTGACACCAACTCCAGTTGCCTGCTGCACTGCTGCTTGGATTTCATCTGGTGATCAGTTCACCGTCTTTTATAAATTTTATTTAATTTCACCTTTATTTAACCAGGTAGGCCAGTTCTCATTTACAACTGCGACCTGGCCAATATAAAGCAAAGCAGTGCGACAAAAACAACAACACAGAGTTACACATAAACAAACGTACTGTACAGTCAATAACACAAAATAAAATAAAAATAGAAGCAGCAGAGAACTGGAAGGAAAGGTGGCCAAAGCAAGTGTTGGTTTTGGGGATGACCAGTACAATATACCTGCTGGAGAATGTGCTACAGGTGGGTGTTACTATGGTGACCAGTGAGCTGAGATAAGGCGGGGCTTTACCTAGCAAAGACTTATAGATGACCTGGAGCCAGTGAGTTTGGCGACGGATATGTAGTGAGGGCCATCCAACGAGAGCATACAGGTCGCAGTGGGGGGTAGTATATTGGGCTTTGGTGACAAAACAGATGGCACTGTGGTAGACTACATCCAGTTTGCTGAGTAGAGTGTTGGGGGCTATTTTGTAAATGACATCGCCGAAGTCAAGGATCGGCAGGATATTCAATTTTACGAGGGTATGTTTGGCAGCGTGAGTGAAGGAGGCTTTGTTGGGAAATAGGGAGCCAATTCTAGATTTAATTTTAGATTGGAGATGCTTGATGTGAGTTTGGAAGGAGAGTTTACAGTCTAACCAGACACCTAGGTATTTGTAGTCGTCCACGTATTCTAGGTCAGAACCGTCCAGATTAGTGATGTTAGAGAGTGCGGGCAGCAATCGGTTGAAGAACATGCACTTACTTCTGCACTTACATGCACTTACAAGTTGCTGCAGGGGGTTCTGAGATGTTGGCCGGGGTAAAGGTAGACAGGTGGAAAGCACGGCCAGCCGTAGAAAAACGCTTGTTGAAATGATCGATTATTGCAGATTTATCTGTAGTGACAGTGTTTCCTATCCTCAGTGCAGTGGGCAGCTCGGAGGAGGTGTGCTTATTCTCCATTGACTTTAGAGTGTCCCAAAACTTTTTGGAATTAGTGCTACAGGAAGCAAATTTATGTTTGAAAAAGCTAGCCTTAGCTTTCCTAACTGACTGAGCATATTGGTTCCTGACTTCCCTGAAAAGTTGCATATCGCGTGGGCTATTCGATGCTAATGCAGAACGCCACATGATGTTTTTGTGCTGGTCAGTCAAGTCTGGGGTGACCCAAGGTCTATATCTATTCTTAGTTCTACATTTTTTGAATGGGGCATGCTTATTTAAGATGGAGAGAAAGGCACTTTTGAAGAGCAACCAGTCATCTTCTACTGACGGGATGAGGTCAATATCCTTCCAGGATACATGGGCCAGGTTGATTAGAAAGGTCTGCTCTCTGAAGTGTTTTAAGGAGCGTTTGACAGTGATGAGGGGGTGGTCGTTTGACCACTGACCCAGTACACACGCAGGCAATGAGTCAGTGATCGCTGAGATCCTGGTTGAAGACATCAGAGGTGTATTTAGAGGGCAAGTTGGTCAGGATGATATCTAAGAGGGTGCCCATGGTTACCGATTTAGGGTTGTACCTGGTAGGTTCTCTGATAATTTGTGTGAGATTGAGGGCATCTAACTTAGATTGTAGGACGGCCGGGGTGTTAAGCATGTCCCAGTTTAGGTCACCTAACAGTACAAATTCTGCAGATAGATGTGGGGCGATCAATTCACATATGGGCACAGCTGGGGGCTGACGGGGTCCATAACAAGCGGCAACGGTGAGAGACTTGTTTCTGGAAAGGTGGATTTTTAAAAGTAAAATCTCAAATTGTTTTTTGCACAGACCTGGATAGTGTGACAATAGTATGACCGTCTGCCCTGGTTTTCTCCCCCTGTCTGGTACAGGTACAAACCACCACACTCCCCCCTCTCTCCCAAGCTTTTCACTCACCTCCAGCACACAGGCACTGTTGGGGCGAGTGACTCTGAACTTACAATGGCTAGCCCCAGGTAGTTACATTTTGTTCTTGTGCATTTTCCTATTTGACTCATGACTCTTGAGTGCTTTGTTGACTATGAACCTTCTTGTTTACCCAACCGTGGGACAGTCTATGTTTGTTCACACACTCGGGACTCTGACTCTCTCTCTACTGGTTACACAGACTCTTGGCCTCCCATCCTATTCAAACCACCACTCGCCGGCTTTGTATTCATGTTACCTGATGAAATATGATCTTGTTGCCATCTAATGCACATTCAAATGTCATAAATCAACACAGCAGAGCTCTCTCCCTGTCCTCTAACGTGCATTGATTGTATTACTGTTGATGATATCTGGAAATGTGCATGTACACCCTGGCCCATCTGCTGTTGCTAGCCCAAATTCTGATTTGTGCTCTGATTTCTGTTTCACTCATTTCTGCTCTCGTAAAAGCCAGGGTTTTCTGCACGTTAACACTAGAAGCTTATTACCTAAAATGGATCAATTGAATGTGTGGGTTCACAGCTCCAATCCAGATGTGTTTATCACTGCGAAGATGTGGTTAAGAAAGAGTGTTTTGAATTCTGATGTTAACCTTTCTGGTTATAACCTTTTTCGGCAAGACAGATCTTCCAAAGGTGGGGGAGTGGCAATCTTTACCAAGGATCACCTTCAGTGCTCAGTGTTCTCCACCAAGTCTGTCCCCATACAATTTGATTTGCTGGTTGTAACCATTACACTTTCAAATAGCTCTTTGTCGACTGTGTAACTGGGTGTTATCGTCCTTCATCAGCACCGGCCTGTACCTTACCTGCCCTAAGCTCTCTCCTCACAAATAATTCTGATAGGTATCAGTCTGGTGTTTTCTGCAATGACCTTAGTGATAACTGTTTTACAGCCTGTGACTGGTTCTCCTTCAGGCAAATGAGAAATAAGTGCACGCAGGCTATCCAGAAGGCCAAAGGTAGTTACTTGAAGGAGAAGTTCTCTCTCTGTGTGTCTAACCCTAAGAAGTTCTATAAAACGGTTAAAGACCTGGATAATAAACCCTCCTCCTCACAGCAGCCCATGTCCCTTAAAGTTGATGATGTGGTTGTTACTGACAAGAAGCACATGGCTGAGGTTTTTAATCACCACTTCATTAAGTCAGGATTCCTATTTGACTCAGCCATGCCTCCTTGACCGTCCAACATTTCCTCATCTCCCACCCCTTCTAACGTGACTAGCCCCAATGCTCCTCCCTCTTTTTCCCCTGCGCTGCTACAAAGTTTCTGCCTGCAGGCAGTCACTGAGTCCAAGGTGCTAAAGGAGCTCCTTTAACTTTACCCCAAAAAAACATCTGGGTCAGATGGTTTAGACACTTTCTTCATTAAGGTTGCCGGCCCTATAATCGTCAAGCCTACCTGTCTCTTCTCTCTGGGGAGGTTCCCAATGCTTGAAAGGCAGCCACGGTTCGTTATTTATTTAAAGGGGGAGATCAAGCTGATCCTAACTTTATAGGCCTATTTCTATTTTGCCCTGTTCATCAAAAGTGTTGGAAAAACTTGTCAATAATCAACTGACTGGCTTTCTTGATGTCTATAGTATTCTCTCTGGTATGCAATCTGGTTTACGCTCAGGTTATCAATGTGTCACTGCAACCTTAAAGGTCCTCAATGATGTCCCCATTGCCCTTGATTCTAAGCAATGTTTTGCTGCCATTTTTATTGACTTGGCCAAAGCTTTTTATACATTCTTGTGGGCCAGCTAAGGATTATTGGTGTCTCTGAGGGTCTTTGCTCTGGTTTGCTATAACTACCTCTCTCAAAGAGCGCAGTGTATAATGTCAGAACATCTGCTGTCTCAGCCACTGCCTGTCGCCAAGGGTGTACCCCAAGGCTCGATCCTAGGCCCCACGCCTATGCCCACTCTCCCCACAGGTGTGATTACTACCTCTGAGGGTTTAGAGCTTGAGGTAGTCACCTCATACAAGTACTTAGGAGTATGGTTTCCTCTATTGTAATCTCTCCTCTTTCACCCAAGCTGCCAAACTAACCCCGATTATGATGACCATCCTACCCATGCTAGATTACGGAGATGCAATTTCGGGAACGCGTGGCAAATTTGTCAGTAAACAAACAGCATGCAGACAAAACAGGCCTTTTGCAATATTTAAAATACAATCGAGGGAAAACACAGGTTGGAAAGCAAATGGCTCCTGCTGAAAAGAGAAGAATCTATGCCGTAGGCTACCAACATATTTGATCAATTTCCAAATATTGTTTTACAAAGTAAAACCACCAGCGAGAGAGATGCACATTATTGGGTGAGTCAGTGAAACTGGAAAGCTTTCTAGCCTACAATATGCCTCTCCACACACCTAGGCCTAGGCTATTGATCATTCAAGAAAAGGTAGTTTTGTAGATAATTTTTTTAAACTTTTTACTCCTTTTTCTCCCCAATTGGTAGTTAGTCTTGTCCCATCGCTGCAACTCCCATATGCACACGGTAGAGGCGAAGGTTGAGGGCTATGCGTCCTCCGAAAAACGACCCTTGCAAGCCACACTCCTTTTGGACACACTGCTTGCTTCACCTGGAAGCCAGCTGCACCAATGTGTCGGAGTAAATGCAGGAAAACTGCCGACTGTGTCAGCATGCATGTGCCCGGACCGCCACAGGAGTCGCTAGAGCGCGATGGGACAAGGACATCCCAGCCTGCCAAACTCTCCCCAAACCCGGACAATGCTGGGCCAATTGTACGACACCTCATGGGTCTCTCGGTTGCGACAGGAAAACGTTTGTCAGTGGCAAAGTAGCCTATCATTTCCATCATTTGTGCTGTATTACGAAAGATCCAGCAACTCTCCAGTCATGTAAAATGACGTAGAATTGCATGAAATGCGTTTATAAAAGGCCACATTTTTCCTGGACCCTAGGCTACAATGTTTTTACCAACTGTGCAACTTCTGTAAGTGTCTCTACTCTACTGCTTACTGCTCTGTCACGACGCAAATGCGATGATATGCATGCAACGTTTCATCATAAAGGTGATTTTCTCTACTCACTTTTTTCTGGAACCTCCTGAGTTACAAATTAAGCACTGCTAATCACCATTCCGTTTATTTTTAATCCGGAAAAACTCCCCAGTCCAACGACTACAAGCATACCCATAACATGATGCAGCTTGAAAATATGGAGCATGTTACTCAGTAATATGTTGTATTGGATTTGCCCCAAACAGAACACTTTGTATTTTGCAGTATTCCTTTAGTGCCTTGGTGCAAACAGGATGCATGTTTTGGAATATTTTTATTCTGTACAGGCTTCCTCCTTTCACTCTGTCAATTAGGTTAGTATTGTGGAGTAACTACATTGTTGTTGATCTGTCCTCAGATTTCTCCAATCATAGCCATTAAACTCTGTAACTGTTTTAAAGTCACCATTGGCCTCATGGTGAAATCCCTGAGCTGTTCCCTTTCTCTCCGGCAACTGAGTTAGGAAAGATGCCTGTATCTACAGTGGGGCAAAAAAGTATTTAGTCAGCCACCAATTGTGCAAGTTCTCCCACTTAAAAAGATGAGAGAGGCCTGTAATTTTCATCATAGGTACACTTCAACTATGACGGACAAAATGAGAAAAAAAAATCCAGAAAATCACGTTGTAGGATCTTTAATGAATTTATTTGCAAATTATGGTGGAAAATAAGTATTTGGTCAATAACAAGTTTATCTCAATACTTTGTTATATAACCTTTGTTGGCAATGACAGAGGTCAAACGTTTTCTGTAGGTCTTCACAAAGTTTTCACACATTGTTGCTGGTATTTTGGCCCATTCCTCCATGCAGATCTCCTCTAGAGCAGTGATGTTTTGGGGCTGTTGCTGGGCAACACGGACTTTCAACTCCCTCCAAAGATTTTCTATGGGGTTGAGATCTGGAGACTGGCTAGGCCACTCCAGGACCTTGAAATGCTTCTTACGAAGCCACTCCTTCGTTGCCCGGGTGGTGTGTTTGGGATCATTGTCATGCTGAAAGAGCCAGCCACGTTTCATCTTCAATGTCCTTGCTGATGGAAGGAGGTTTTCACTCAAAATCTCACGATACATGGCCCCATTCATTCTTTCCTTTACACGGATCAGTCGTCCTGGTCCCTTTGCAGAAAAACAGCCCCAACGCATGATGTTTCCACCCCCATGCTTCACAGTAGGTATGGTGTTCTTTGGATGCAACTCAGCATTCTTTGTCCTCCAAACACTACGAGTTTTTACCAAAAAGTTATATTTTGGTTTCATCTGACCATATGACATTCTCCCAATCTTCTTGTGGATCATCCAAATGCTCTCTAGCAAACTTCAGACGGGCCTGGACATGTACTGGCTAAAGCAGGGGGACACATCTGGCACTGCAGGATTTGAGTCCCTGGCGGCGTAGTGTGTTACTGATGATAGGCTTTGTTACTTTGGTCCCAGCTCTCTGCAGGTCATTCACTAGGTCCCCCCGTGTGGTTCTGGGATTTTTGCTGACCGTTCTTGTGATCATTTTGACCCCACGGGGTGAGATCTTGCGTGGAGCCAAAGATCGAGGGAGATTATCAATGGTCTTGTATGTCTTCCATTTCCTAATAATTGCTCCCACAGTTGATTTCTTCAAACCAAGCTGCTTACTGCTTACTTCAAACCAAGCTGCCTATTGCAGATTTAGTCTTCCCAGCCGGGTGCAGGTCTACAATTTTGTTTCTGGTGTCCTTTGACAGCTCTTTGGTCTTGGCCATAGTGGAGTTTGGAGTGTGACTGTTTGAGGTTGTGGACAGGTGTCTTTTATACTGATAACAAGTTCAAACAGGTGCCATTAATACAGGTAACGAGCGGAGGACAGAGGAGCCTCTTAAAGAAGAAGTTACAGGTCTGTGAGAGCCATACATCTTGCTTGTTTGTAGGTGACCAAATACTTATTTTCCACCATAATTTGCAAATAAATTCATTAAAAATCCTACAATGTGATTTTCTGGATTTTTTTTCTCATTTTGTCTGTCATAGTTGAAGTGTACCTATGATGAAAATTACAGGCCTCTCTCATCTTTTTAAGTGGGAGAACTTGCACAATTGGTGGCTGACTAAATACTTTTTTGCCCCACTGTCTTTAGTGACTGGGTGCATTGATAGACCATTCAAAGTGTAATTAATAACTTCAATATGCTCAAAGGGATATTCAATATCTGCTTTAAATATGAATGTATCTACCAATACGTGCCCTTCTTTGCAAGGCATTGGATAAACTCCCTGGTCTTTGTCATTGAATTTGTGTTTGAAATTCATTGCTCGACTGAGGGATCTAACAGATAATTGTATGTGTGGGGTACAGACATGAGGTTGTCATTCAAAAATCTGGTTAAAATCTATTATTGCACACAGAGTAAGTCCATGCAACGTATTGTTTACTGCTGACCTTATTTAGAATTTTTATTTATAAGAAATAGTTTGAGTACTTATTTACTCAAATCAGGTTGACATTCTTTTGTAATTTAAAAAAGAAAGGACAAATATAATTCCACTTTGACATGATAGGGTAGTGTGTGTAGGCCAGTGACAAAAAAAAGATCAATTTGTACATGTGAAAAAAGTAAAAGGGTGTGAATGCTTTCCGAAGGCATTGTGTATCAGGGTTCACCCACCGGCTACTGTGGTGGCTTCAAAACAGCGCCTCCTGTCAGTCATCTAGTGTATACATACATTGCATTCATTGCATTCAGAAAGTATACAGACCTGTACATTTTTGTACATTTTGTTACATTAAAGCCATATTCTAAAATGTATTAATTACCTTTTTCTCATCAATCTACACAAAGTAGCCCATAATAACAAAGTGAAATGCAGGGAAACTTAAATCAGTTCTACCAAATTTCCATCAACATGTTAAATGTGCAACCAGAGGGAAAATAAATTCTAGACCACCAGTACTCCACACACAGAGACGAGTACAATGCTCTCCCTCACCTTCCATTTGGAAATCAGACCACAACTCTATCCTCTTGATTCCTGCTTACAAGCTAAAATTAAAGCAGGAAGCACCAGTGACTCTATAAAAAAGTGGTCAGATGAAGCAGATGATAAACTACAGGACATTTTTGCTATCACAGACTGGAACATGTTCCGGGATTCTTCCGATGGCATTGAGGAGTACACAACATCAGTCACTGGCTTCATCAATAAGTGCATCGAGGACATTGTCCCCACAGTGACTGTACGTACAAACCCAAACCAGAAGCCATGTATTACAGGCAACATTCGCAATGAGCTAAAGGGCAGAGCTGCCGCTTTCAAGGTGCGGGACTCTAACCCGAAAGCTTACAAGAAATTCTGCTATGCCCTGCGATGAACCATCAAACAGCCAAAGCGTCAATACAGGACTAAGATTGAATCATACTACACCGGCTCTGACGCTCATCTTATGTGGCAGGGCGTGCAAACTATTACAGACTACAAAGGGAAGCACAGCCGCGAGCTGCCCAGTGACAATAGCCTACCAGACGAGCTAAATCAGTTCTATGCTCTCTTCGAGGCAAGCAACACTGAGGCATACTTGAGAGCATCAGTTGTTCCGGACGACTGTGTGATCATGCTCTCCGTAGCCGACGTGAGTAAGACCTTTAAACAGTTCAACATAGACAAGGCTGCGGGGCCAGATGGATTACCAGGACGTGTGCTCCGGGCAAGTGCTGACCAACTGACAGGTGTCTTCACTGACATTTTCAACATGTCCCTGATTGAGTCTGTAATACCAACATGTTTCAAGCAGACCACTATAGTCCCTGAGCTCAAGAATACAAAGGCAACCTGCCTAAATGACTACCGACCCGTAGCACACACATCCGTAGCCATGAAGTGCTTTGAAAGGTTGGTAATGGCTCACATCAACACCATTATCCCAAAAACCCTAGGCCCACTCCAATTTGCAAACCGCCCCAACAGATCCACAGATGATGCAATCTCTGTTGCACTCCACACTGCCCTTTCTCATCTGGACAAAAGGAACACTTATGTGAGAATGCTATTCATTGAACACAGCTCAGCGTTCAACACCATAGTACCCTCAAACCTCATCACTAAGCTAAGGATTCTGGGACTAAACACCTCCCTCTGCAACTGGATCCTGGACTTCCTGACGGGCCTCACCCAGATGGTGAGGGTAGGTAGCAACACATCTGCCACACTGATCCTCAACACTGGAGCTCCTTAGGGGTGCGTGCTCAGTCCCCTCTTGTACACCCTGTTCACCCACAACTGCATGGACAGGCACGACTCCAACACCATCATTAAGTTTGCAGACGACACAACAGTGGTAGGCCTGATCACCGACAACGACGAGACAGGCTATAGGGAGGAGGTCAGAGACCTGGTCAGGTGGTGCCAGAATAACAACCTATCCCTCAATGTAACCAAGACTAAGGAGATGATTGTGGACAATAGGAAAAGGAGGACCGAGCACACCTCCATTCTCATCGACGGGGCTGTAATGGAGCAGGTTGAGAGCTTCAGGTTCCTTGGTGTCCACATCAACAACAAACTAGAATGGTCCAAACACACCAAGACAGTTGTGAAGAGGGTACGACAAAGCCTATTCCCACTCAGGAGACTAAAAAGATTTGGCATGGGTTCTGAGATCCTCAAAAGGTTCTACACCTGCAACATCGAGAGCATCCTGAAAGGTTGCATCACTGCCTGGTATGGCAATTGCTCAGCCTCTGACCTCAAGGCACTACAGGGGGTAGTGCGTGCGGCCCAGTATATCGCTGGGGCTAAGCTACCTGCCATCCAGGACCTCTACACCAGGCGGTGTCAGAGGAAGGCCCTAAAAATGGTCAAAGATCCCAGCCACCCCAGTCATAGAATGTTCTCTCTACTACCTCATGGCAAGCGCTACCGGAGTGCGAACTCTAGGACAAAAAGGCTTCTCAACAGTTTTTACCCCCAAGCCATAAGACTCCTGAACAGGTAATCAAATGGCTACCCGGACTATTTGCGTTGTGTCCCCCCCCCCAACCCCTATTTTTTACACTGCTGCTACTCTCTGTTCATCATATATGCATAGTCATTTTAACTATACATTCTTGTACATACTACCTCAATTGGGCTGACCAACCAGTGCTCCCGCACATTGGCTAACCAAGCTATCTGCATTGTGTCCCACCCACCACCCCCTCTTTTATGCTACTGCTACTCTCTGTTCATTATACTGTATATGCAAAGTCACGTTAACCATATCTACATGTACATACTACCTCAATCAGCCTGACTAACCGGTGTCTGTATGTTGCATCACTACTTTTATAGCCTAGCTACTGTATATATCCTGTCTTTTTTTTCTGTTGTTTAATTTCTTTACCTACCTATTGTTCACCTATTACCTTTTTTGCACTATTGGTTAGAGCCTGTAAGTAAGGTCCTGTTGTATTCGGCGCACGTGAAAAATTTGAAAATAGGTTTTTGAAATTGTTGCAAAAAAAAAAAAAACATTTTGAACATAAACTTTTTTTAAATCAAAACTTTTGGCAGAAATGCCTTCTGGGACATGTGAACATTCATAATAACAAATGTGTATGTCATCTTTAAATACAAATACAATTGTTAAATTACAAGCCTAGTTTGTTTTGCCACGGAAAAAGGTAGGAACCTTCCCGTTAGCCATGATTGGCTAGGATAATGGGTAGGCTGGACATGCCGAGAGATGAGTTCAGATTGGTCTGTCATGTAGCACGCATCTGTCTATAACATGAGCTGGTCAGTATGTGTAGGAAATCCTTTCTAACGTGGCTTTTATGAAAGATATCATGTAGTAGAACTGCAAAAGAGTTACTCTCCACTTTCTGGAGGACCGTGTTTTGAAATCAGTGGAATGCCCGGTGGAATTAGAGTATGATAGCTTAAGCAGATGTATACATTTCTGGCGTTTGATTGCAAATATGCAGAGGGAGTCAAAAAGAGAACACAGAGAAGGCTGTTGTATAAAACACCTGTCTCCGGGATACATCTTCAAACTAAGGGCAACCATGGCATCCGTGACAGAGAAGGAAAAGCATCCATCCATATATAGAGGTGAGATAGTCTAGCTAACTACATTTTCAGATATTAAACATTTCAAATTTTGTCAGAAAGTTGTTTTCATTGTAAATGAAATCGTACTGTTAGATAGCTAGCTAACATTATCTGGCTAGCTCGCTAGCTAACGTTTACGTGTATGATCTATCTAGTATTATTATTAGTATCTCAGAGCCATTTGATTTGCTAGTTATTCCCAAATGTTAGCTAGCTAGCTAACATTGAACCAGGTTGGTTAGCTGCAGATTGACAGTGGTAATGCTATGAGTTGCGATTATGGTTTAGCTAGCTAGCTAGCTAGCAAGATTACATGTCTAAACAAGACTCCACTATGCAAGTAACCATTTCACTACTTTTTATGTATCCTGTGCCTGTGACAAATGAACTGTTTTATATGATATATTATGTGTGTATTATATGTGTTTACCAGAGACGGTAATATAGGATATAACACTAGGCCAATGGTACAGGGTACGAGTTCTAAAATTCTCCGGTAGATTGCCCTGCTTTAATTTCGTTACACTCAAAACCATAGGCTATTTTCTGTAATTGGTCCAACATTAAATTGTAAATAATGATCTTGTTACTTTCTTGTAATAATGAAAAATTAGCTAAAGTGAAGACGTTGTCAGCTATATGATATGGTCATTATTTGAACCCGCTAGCCAGTTAATTTAACATTAGCTAGCTAACAAGCTAGAAACTAACCAAAACATTGTTTAGAAAGTTTATTTTAGTTGCCTGGTTTGCTAGATTGACACATGCTGAATTCATTTTTAAACAGGTGGGTTTATTGGTGTTAAAACCTTTTAAGGCTGCTGTCCCTGTACAGCACATATGTCAGAGTCAAGGCCCGCGGGCCACATCCGGCCCGCAAGAAGGTTTTTTACGGCCCCTGGGATGATCTTGATTTATTATTAGAACCGGCCCGCAGCAAGCCGGCAGCCCGCAGATCTTTTACACGCACCAATACTACATTTCCCACAATGCAAAGGTGACGCACCGAGCAGTAGGCTGCTTCATTTCAATATTTATTGGCACAGCAGTCGTCAGCATCACAGTAAAATTAACTTTCAGATACCCATCAAAAATGGCAAAACGGAAGGTGGATACTGAGAACCGGGGGTTTCAAACAAGGTGGGAGTCGGAGTATATGTTCACGAAGGTAGCTGGAAAACCTGTGTGTCTTCTGTGTGGAGAAAGTGTGGCGGTACTGAAAGAGTGTAATCTGAGACGACATTATGAAACGAAACACGCGGACAAAAACAAGAATATGGACATGGAACAAAGGCTACAAAAGGCAGAGGAATTAAAACGAGGCCTCAAATCTCGACAGGCTCTGTTCAAAAAAGCCAAATCACAAGGCCAGGCTGCTGTCAAGGCCAGTTTTATTTTGGCAGAAGAGATCGCTAAATCAGCCCGGCCATTTACGGAGGGGGATTTCATCAAAAACTGCATGATTAAAGTTTGTGACGAAGTTTGCCCAGAAAAAAGGCAACTCTTTTTAAATGTGAGTCTGAGCAGAAACACCATTGCCGAGAGAGTAGACCAGTTGTCCATCAATCTAAAAGAGCAGCTTGTGAAAAAGGGAAAAGATTTTATTGCATATTCCTTGGCTGTGGATGAGAGCACCGACATTTCTGACATTGCCCAGTTGTCAATTTTCATCCGCGGAGTGGACTCCAGCCTAAGCGTGACAGAGGAGTTTTTGGCTTTACGTCCTATGCATGGCACAACTACGGGGCATGATTTGTATGAAGAGGTGTCAAGATGTGTAAATGAGATGGAGCTGCCTTGGGAAAAACTCGTGGGTTTGACAACCGACGGAGCACCTGCGATGTGTGGACACAGGAGCGGACTGGTGGCGAAGATACGGGAAAAGATGCAAGAGGAAAACGCGACAGGTGAGCTGACAGCTTATCATTGTATCATACACCAGGAAGCGTTGTGCGGTAAAGCCTTGAAAATGGAGCATGTAATGAGCATCATCACGCGCACAGTTAACTTTATCAGAGCCAAAGGTTTGAATCACCGCCAGTTCAAGGCATTTCTGACGGAGTTAGAAACGGAGCATGGTGATTTGCCTTATCACACAGAGGTGCGATGGCTAAGCCAGGGAAAGGTGCTTCAAAGATGTTTCGAGCTTCGTGAGGAGATTTGTCTATTCTTGGACAGCAAAGGGAAAGACACAACACAACTCCGAGACGAAATGTTTCTGTGTGAAATGGCTTTTCTGTGTGACATTACGAGTCATCTGAATGCAATAAACTTGCAGCTGCAGGGTCGGGATCGTGTCATCTCTGATATGTACAGTACAGTGAAGGCATTTAAAACCAAACTGACTCTGTGGGAGACGCAGATGCGGAAAGAAAATTTGAGCCACTTTCCCAGCTGCCAGACCATGAAAGAGAAGCTCTCTACCAGTGCGTTCCCGAGCACACAGTTGGCTGATAAAATAGGTATGCTTACCACTGACTTTCGACGCCGATTTGCTGACTTTGAAGCACAAAAAAGCAGGTTGGAACTGCTCGGTAACCCATTTGCTGTTGACGTGGAAAGCTCACCACCAAACCTCCAAATGGAGTTGATTGACCTCCAATGCAATGATGCACTGAGGGAAAAATATGCGGCAGTGGGTGCTGCGGAGTTTGCCCGTTTCCTCCCCGGCACAATGCCCCAGCTGCGCATCCAGGCTGCTCAAACGTTGTCTATGTTTGGCAGCACATACCTGTGTGAACAACTGTTTTCTTTGATGAACCTGAACAAAACATCACACAGAAGTCGACTTACTGCTGAACACCTCCACTCAATTCTGAGGATTTCTTCAGCTCAGAGCCTTACCCCGAACATTGATGAACTTGTGGAAAAGATGGGACACCACCAAGTATCACCCTCAACCTCAAACAAGTGAACATTACTGTGCAATCACATATTTAGAGTTTTTACTCAGTTCAAGTTTAAAAGTTAAAATTTAATATTTGTTTTCACTGCATGTTACTTCTCCTTAAACAAAGTGTTGTTTTTGATTAATAGATTTTTGCACTTTATTTTTTTGTATTTCAATCCAATTATATTTTAAAAATATTTCAGTTGAGTGGATGATAGAAAATTGCTATTATTGTTTTTTCTTTGAAGTAAATTTAGCCCACTTTTGCTAAAATAGAAAATATAGTCTACTGATGGTGCCTTGAATACCGGTTTCTTTCATTTAATGTTCATGTTATGGGGATATTTATATAAAGGAAATTTGTCTTTTGTGTCTGTTGAAAATTAAAGATTACTGACAGAGCCATAAGAAAATATTGCTTTATTTATCTGATCATATTGTAATATATTTGTTAGGTTTTCAGTAGGTTCAATTAGGTTCACTAGACTATATGCGTCATTTAAATTTTTTTCAATGAACATTCGAACAGTCCGGCCCTCGTCTTGTAGCTGATTTTTTTATTTGGCCCTCCGTCCATTTGACTTTGACACCCCTGCTGTACAGGGATCAACATCAGCGGAAATTTCAGAGTGACAACTAATAGTACTCGATACAACTCAAACTTTCATTAAAACACACATGCAGGGTACTCAATTAAAGCTACACTCGTTGTGAATCTAGCCAACATGTCAGATTTTTAAAATGCTTTTCGGCAAAAGCATGAGAAGCTATTATCTGATAGCATGCAACCCCCGAAATACCCAAAGTAAACAAAATAATCAGTGTAGCCGGCGCTACACAAAACACAGAAATAAAATATAAAACATTCATTACCTTTGACGAGCTTCTTTGTTGGCTCTCCTATATGTCCCATAAACATCACAATTGGGTCTTTTTTTCGATTAAATCCGTCCATGTATACCCAAAATGTCCATTTATGAAGCCCGTCTGATCCGTGAAAAAAAAAAGCACCATTCCAAAACGCACAGTCATTTTTTTAAATTAAAAAAGTTACCTATAAACTTTGACAAAACACTTCAAACTACTTTTGTAATCCAACTTTAGGTATTAGTAAACATTAATAATCGATCAAATTGATCACGGGGCAATCTGTATTCAATAGCAGCACGTTTTGAAACCATGGTCCACATTCTCTCTCTCATAACTTCCTCTGGTGTACTCAACGACAGGAAGTGCCTATTCCTCATTTTACCAAGGATAAATTTAAAATCAATTGACAGTACTGGCGACATCGTGTGGAAGCTGTAGGCATTACACTGGGCCCTATCTATTTTCCCTTGCCATAGACAATACAGAGACTGGCGGAGGGATATATATTTTTTTTGTGAACAGTTTTCCTTGGAATTTTTCCTGCTAAACACGTTCTGTTATAGTCACAGACATGATTTAAAAAGTTTGTTAAACTTCAGAGTGTTTTCTATCCACACATACTAATCATATGCATATACTATATTCCTGGCATGAGTAGCAGGACGTTGAAATGTTGCGTGATTTTTAACAAAAAGCTGCAAAAATTCGCAGCCTCTTTAATTAAAATACAGTAGTTATGTTATTTTGGACCACCAGGCTACTGATGTCATGCTGCCTGTGTATTTTGCCTTTATACTTTTTCATAATGATTAGTTTGATGTTGGACGAAAATAGAATGTTCATGATGTTTCTGCGACAACTGTCGATAGACGTAGTACAAACCAGCCTTTAGTCTTGAAATCTTTGGTTGTTTAGTACATGGCCTCACGTGAATCCTTAAAGAGATGGGTGGGGCTAAGAGTTATGAGGGTGTGAACAATGCTGAATGGGTGTAGACAAAGAAGAGCTCTCAAGTAGGTTTACCGAAACATTCAAGAGCCATTTTCTAAAAAATGAGGTTCCAAGTTTATCAACTTTCAATGCAGAATTACTATTCCATTGTTCCTCAACTGTAGTGTAATATATATTATGTTCTAGCTCCCAGTCTCTACTTTTATCCAGAGTAAAAAACACCATTTCAAATTTCACTATAAGTGAGCGAATCGAGCCAGTCAGCCACATATTAGGTCCCACGATTAACAGTGCATGTCTGAGCAAAAAACTAAGCTATGAGGTAGAAGGAATTGTCCCTAGAGCTCCGAGACAGGGTTTTGTCGATGCACAGATCTGAGGAAGGGTACCAAAACATTTCTCCAGCATTGAAGGTCCCCAAGAACACAGTGGCTTCCATCATTCTTAAATGGAAGAAGTTTGGAACCACCAAGACTCTTCCTAGAGCTGGAGAAGGGCCTTGGTCAGGAGTGTAACCAAGAACCCGATGATCACTCTGACAGATCTCCAGAGTTCCTCTGTGGAGGAAAAATAACCTTCCAGAGGACAACCAGCCATGCAGCGCTCCACCAATCTGGCCTTTATGGTAATGGCCAGGCAGAAGCCACTCCTCAGTAAAAGGCTAGTGACATCCCGCTTGGAGTTTGCCAAAAAGCACCTAAAGACTCTCAGACCATGGGCAACAAGATTCTCTGGTCTGATGAAGCGAAGAGTGAACTCTTTGGCCTGAATGCCAAGCGTCACTTCTGGAGAAAACCTGGCACCATCCCTATGGTGAATCATGGTGGTGGCAGCATCATGCTGTGGGGATGTTTTTCAGCGGACTAGTCAGGATTGAGGGAAAGATTAACGGAGAAAAGTAAAGAGAGATCGTTGATGAAAACCTACCCCAGAGAGCTCAGGACCTCAGACGTGAGCGAAGGTTCACCTTCCAACAGGACAATGAACCTAAGCATGCAGCCAAGACAATGCAGGCTTGTCTTTGGGACAAGTCCCTTAATGTCCAATCCAGAACCCGTACTTGAACCCAATCGAACATCTCTGGAGAAACCTAAAAATAGCTGTGCAGCGACGCTCCCCATCCAAGCTGACAGAGCTTGAGAGAATCTGCAGAGAAGAAGGGAGAAACTCACCAAATACAGGTGTGCCAAGAAGACTTGAGGTGCTTCGACAAAGTACTGAGTAAAGGGGCTGAATAATTTCGTAAATGTGATATGTAAATGTGAACATTTTCTAAAAAACTGTTTTTGCTTTGTCATTAAGGGGTATTGTGTGTAGATTGATGAGGGGACAAAACAATGTCAACCCATTTTAGAATAAGGATTTTGGAAAAAGTGAAGGGGTCGGAATACTTTTCTAATGCCCTGTAAAAAAAATGGTTTCCAGTGATTCATTTCCTGTATTTGAATAGGCTTACTAAAAAACATCTAAAGCTGTGTCAGTGAGCGGAAATACTCACTTAAAATGCAAATGGCACAAAATTATATTTGGATTTGTTCCTTCGCTCAAAGTCTGCTCTACTATAATTATATGAGAATGTATTGTTCAACTCTAAGCTCTTTCTGGACAGATCATGCACTCTGATAAGTAAGCAGAGAGGAAAGAAGATTCACAGAACATACAGGCAGATGTAGTCGACACACCTGCACTCCTGCCCCTGGGAAGATGTTCAGACACATCAAATGTAGGCTTACTGTAGCATCTTATTCAGTAAAATTTTATAGAAGATATCATGAATATACATTTTACACTTAGATTTTCTTTTAAAACAATCATACCACTTTTCTAAGCCAGTCTCCATTCAGTAATAAGAGACTCAAACTCTTGACCAAACTCAAACTCTTGACCCAATAAAGGCCATTATTCACTATTCTGGACACAATAGCTGATGGTGATTAGTTAGGCCAACAGGCAATAAAACACTAATTGTAAAAAAAAATGAAAGTAACATTTTAAAATACCTTTGATAATTTCAAAACTACATCAATAATGGTATGGTTCGAATAACTTTAATAGTTTCAAAACAAAATCAAGAAAAAAACTAATTATAAGGCATCCACCTGAGACCTGATCTTTCCACAGAGCCATCTCAGGAATCATCAGGTAAAGGATTACCTGTCAGGTCCACCCAGCAGGAGGTGCGGTGCTCAGCAACATGGAATGCACACAGGCTTGGGCTGATAGTGGTTCCATTCTCTACAATAGGCCAGTTAGCTAGTTGTCGCCCCCGCCCTTCCCCGCCCCTTCTTCTGTGGGTTTTATCGGCTGTGCATTAATGCCACCTATTGCACTGAAGTGCCCCCGTCTATCGGAATGGCAGACAAAACAGGCGAAAAGCGTGATCTGAGAGTGGACAAACTGATGTTGAGCCAGTTAAGGCTGTGGAAAACGAAATTGATGATGTCATGATTGCTGAACAAAAATGTACAAAGCTGATTGGCTCTCGAAGAACTGAGCTTGGTGTATTGACAAGAAAAATGAATGAAATCAATTAACAAGGGTGGAGTGTGTTGGCCAAGTGGACAAAATGCACAAATAAATAACAAATTCAGAGTTTCATAATTCTGTGCAAATGCTATTTTCTGAAGAGGAAAAGTTTAATGACCATGCTGATTGGTATGAGCCTAAAATGGAGAGGTCACATTCATTCTCGAATATGTCCTGTACATACATGGAAATCGGCAGGTTTTATTCCTACTGAGTTCCCTGAAGATGTACAACAGTGTTTTGCATGTATCACAAAGGTCAAAGGGCTCTGCCAGGAGCATAGTATCCACAACCACCTCCTGAGTAATAGCTGATGCTGTCACGCCCTGGTCTTAGTATTTTGTGTTTTCTTTATTATTTTGGTCAGGCCAGGATGTGACATGGGTTATTTATGTGGTGTGTTTTGTATTGGGGTTTTTGTAGGTTATGGGATTGTGGTGTAGTATAGTTGTCTAGGTAAGTCTATGGTTGCCTAGAGTGGTTCTCAATCAGAGGCAGGTGTTTATCGTTGTCTCTGATTGGGAACCATATTTAGGCAGCCATATTCTTTGAGTGTTTCGTGGGTGATTGTTCCTGTCTCTGTGTTTGTTTGCACTAGATAAGGCTGTTTAGGTTTTTTCACGTTACGTTTATTGTTTTGTATTGTATCATCATTATCTTTATTAAAGATATATGAAGATAACCACGCTGCATTTTGGTCTGATCCCTGCTACACCCCCTCTTCAGAGGAAGAGGAAGAAGAAATCCTTAACATAATCACACACCACAACAGGACCAAGCGGCGTGGTGACAGGCAGCGGCAGCAGGAGCAGTGAAATCCAGATTTCTGGACATGGGAGGAAATCTTGGACGGTAAAGGACCCTGGGCACAGCCAGGAGAATATCGCCGCCCCAAAGAAGAGCTGGAGGCGGCGAAGGCGGAGAGGCGCTGGTATGAAGAGGCAGCACGGCGACGCAGATGGAAGCCCGAGAGTCAGCCCCAAAAATGTATTGGGGAGGCACACAGGGAGTATGGCGAAGCCAGGTAGGAGACCTGCGCCAACTTCCTGTGCTTACCGGGGGGCTAGAGAGACCGGGCAGGCACCGTGTTATGCTGTGGAGCGTGTTCTCCTGTCCAGCGCAGTCAGAGCCTTCCTCCTCTACAGCGCTGCCGGAGTCTCCCGCCTGTTCAGCGCTGCCAGAGCTGCCAGTCTGCAAGGAGCCGCCAGAGCTGCCAGTCTGCAAGGAGCCGCCAGAGCTGCCAGTCTGCAAGGAGCCGCCAGAGCTGCCAGTCTGCAAGGAGCCGCCAGAGCTGCCAGTCTGCAAGGAGCCGCCAGAGCTGCCAGTCTGCAAGGAGCCGCCAGAGCTGCCAGTCTGCAAGGAGCCGCCAGAGCTGCCAGTCTGCAAGGAGCCGCCAGAGCTGCCAGTCTGCAAGGAGCCGCCAGAGCCGCCAGTCAGCATGGAGCAGTCAGAGCCGCCAGTCAGCATGGAGCAGCCAGAGCCGCCAGTCAGCATGGAGCAGCCAGAGCCGCCAGTCAGCATGGAGCAGCCAGAGCCGCCAGTCAGTCAGGATCCGCCAGATCCGCCAGTCTGCCAGGATCTGCCAGTCTGCCAGGATCCGCCTTAGAGCCGCCAGTCTGCCAGGATCCGCCAGAGCCGCCAGTCTGCCAGGATCCGCCAGAGCCGCCAGTCTGCAAGGATCCGCCAGAGCCGCCAGTCTGCCAGGATCCGCCAGAGCCGCCAGTCTGCCAGGATCCGCCAGAGCCGCCAGAGCCGCCAGTCTGCCAGGATCCGCCAGTCAGCCAGGATCCGCCATTCAGCCAGGATCCGCCATTCAGCCAGGATCCGCTAGTCAGCCAGGATCTGCCAGAACTGCCAGTCAGCCAGGGTCTGCCAGAACCGCCAGTCAGCCAGGATCTGCCAAAACCACCAGTCAGCCAGGATCTACCAGTGCCATCAACCTTCCTGAGCTTCCTCTCAGTCCTGAGCCCAGAGCTGCCCCTCAGTCCAGTGGGGCCCTATGTTAGGGTTACTAGGCCAAGGTTGGCGGCGAGGGTCGCCAATCTAAGGATGCGAATTAAGCGGACTAAGACTTTGTTGGAGTGGGGTCCACGTCCCGCGCCGGGGCCGCCACCGTGGACAGACGCCCACCCGGACCCTCCCCTATGGGTTTAGGTGTGCGGCCGGGAGTCCGCACCTTGACAAGTCAATGTAAGGATAGTACTTTAGAAGGACAGATGGTTTTAATGCTTATGCGGAGGGTATTTGGAGAGGACTTTGGAGAGGTTCAATTCCTCAACCCTTGGCGCCTCACTTGAATCAAAAATAATTTTACGAATACAACAGGTGTAGATTTTACAGTGAAATGCTTACCTACGAGCCCGTTCCCAATAATGAAGAGTTAAAAAGTAAGAAAAAGATTTGCTAAATAAAAAAGAAAATGGTCATGGCTGGAGTGTTTGACACCTTTGCCTTCCTCTGACACTGCCTTGTATTGAGGTCCTGGATGGCAGGCAGTTGCCATAACAAGCGGTGATGCAGCCAGTCAAGATGCTCTCATCGGTGCAGCTGTACAACCGTTTGAGGATCTGAGGGCCCATGCCAAATCTTTTCAGCCTCCTGAGGGGGAAGAGGCATTGTCGTGCCCTCTTCACAACTGTGTTGGTGTGTTTGACCATAATAGGTCCTTAGTGATATGGACACCGAGGAACTTGAAGCTCCGTCGATGTGAATGGCAACGTGTTTGGCCCTCCATTTCCTGTAGTCCACGATAAGCTCCTTCGTCTTGCCCACGCTGAGGGAGAGGTTGTGGTCCTGGTACCTTCCTATTGGCTGTATCATCATCGTTGGTAAACTTAATGGAGGTATTGGATTAATGCGCTGCCACGCAGTCATGGGTGAACAAGGAGTACAGGAGGGGACTGAGCATGCACCCCTGACGGGCCCTTGTTGGGGGTCAGCGTGGGAGAAGTGCTGTTACCTACCCTTATCACCTGAGGACGGCCCGTCAGGAAGTCCAGGATCCAGTTGCAGAGGGAAGTCTTCAGTCCCAGGGTTGTTAGCTTAGTGATGATCTTGGAGGGCACTTATGTGTTGAACGCTGAGCTGTAGTCAATAAACAGCACTCTCACATAGGTGTTCCTTTTGTACAGGTGGGAAAGGGCAGTGTGGAGTACAATAGAGAATGCATCATCTGTGGATCTGTGCTGGTGACCGCAATCAAAAGCTGCTTGTCAGTGTTCTGCAAAACTAAAATGAAGACTTTTACATCACCAGGTCATTGTGGATTACTAAAGTATAATATCTCTTGGAACAAATAATGATAACATTTGATAGATAGATGCGTGTTAATGTGTATTATGTGACAACAGCAGGATCATATCAAGGATAGCATCACAAATTAATACATAAATACCACTTGAAACTTGATGATGAGTTGATAATCTGAATCAGCTAAGGCAAAAACAAAAATGGCACCCCTTTGAGTCCCCAGGACCAGGACTGAGAACCACTGATCTTCAGCTGTATCTGCTTTCACAGCTCTCTGTATCTGAGTACATTAAACATCACTAGAAACAGACTTCATTATACTCAAATTAGACAGCACTGTATATTATGTTACTATTATCTCTGTCCTCACGTTTTAGGGACTGGAACTACACAAAACAACCTGCCCTGTCCATGATAGCCTACTCTCTCCCTTCTTTGACAGTTTTGAGTTTAGAGTTTTTTTTTACAGTGATAAATACATAAAGATAGCTAGCTAATATGAAGTTAGGTAGCTGGTGATATTTAATTAACTTAGCTAGCTAGCTATAAGTATGTACAGTTGGCTAGATAGCTAGCTAGCTACGTTAGCAGCTCATTTGAGTTAGCCTGCACTGTAGCTAGTTAGCTAATAATAAAACATGTTGTTTTTTTTACATTTTCAAAATGTACTTACTTGAATACAGTAGGTTCTCGCAGCCATGTGGACGATTGGAAACAGGGCAGCAACGTTTGTTTGTCACCAGAGCGGTTTCGAGCATATTACTATTTACCTGTGAATAAATTCATGAAATAGAGAATGGATCAAACTATTTACCCATTTCCTTCACACACACTTCCTATGCTGAATTCTTGATGCACAACCAGACTGCTGCTATATCCAGCCATATGCTCCTAGCATGCTCACAAGTGAGCCGTTCTGGGCGGCCCGAAGCAGCACGCAGCAATTTACCACCTTATTATTGTACTCAAGCCATAAAGCATTTCGTATCACAGTGCAATGATAAAACTGGTGGGGACAAAAATACAATTTCAGAATGTGGAAGGGGCATGTCAGGACACCGGAGTGGCGCAGCTGTCTAAGTCACTGCATCTCAGTGCAAGAGGTCCCAGGTTCGAGTCCAGGCTGCATCACATCCAGCTGTGATTGGGAGTCCCATAGGGCGGTGCACAATTGGCCCAGTGTCGTAGGTCATTTTAAATAACTGATTAACTGATTTGCCTAGTTAAATAAAGGTCAAATAAAACATGTAAATGTCCCCAGTGAAAGTTGCACCCCTACTATCCACAGTTACCAGTAGCCCAATACCAGCACATCAATTTCTCAGCAAATGTTAAGAAGAGGAGGATGAACCAGGCAGGTTGTACAATGGAGCAGGCAACATCATCCCTGAATATCTATCTGTTGTGAGTAGATGACAGAACAAAATTACTAATAAAACAATCTCAAACAAAATGCTCCAAAAATCATTGCTTTATTATTCTTAATTGAACTTTGTCCCTAGTAGATATATTTGCCCATTCTAATTGTCAAAAATGCAACAGCAAGCATTTGATATGTTCCGCTTTGAGGCCAGAATTCATGGATTACATACGATAACGTGATAAAATGTAGGCCTACATTACACAGGCTTTGTGCCCAAGTCAACAACAGAAGCACTTCCACCCTCCATTATGGGCTGTGCAGTTGATGACTCTACTACTGTCGACAACCTATAACATCGGTTGTGCACAATATAATAACAATAGATTTATTTTATATAGCGCTTTTCATTATACAGATCATCTCAAAGACGCAAGTACATGCAGTTCTTGGGTTGGACAATGGTCTTCAACAGAGGCTGAGCTGGCGTTCGCTAGATTTCGCTAGGGTGACAGAGGTTCACTACAAATCAATTATTAGGATAGTCCACTTTGGAGTGAGAGATCCACTCAAAACTCCAACAAACCTCTGTGATGTCCAAGCCTGTGCCATCTCCAGTTTCAAATAAAAACAAACGCTAGCTAGCAATCTAAATTACTTGTCGGATAAACTAAACTAAATTACTGAAAACAAAATCAATTCACTAGAGGAGACAAGAAGCCAGTCCAAGTCCAAAACAGCAAGTCAGGAACACCACTGCCTCCAAACTGAAGTCAGTAATGATACTAACAACTCATCCAAGAGTCTGTTAAACAGCATCTGCTACCCAGAGGCACATAGGTTCTCCACAGTAAGAATCAATTGATAGATTGATAGATCTCCTGAATGTACTGAAGTGGAGTAAATCCTAACATCAGTTGCATTTGTTAAAATATGTCCCTGGAAGTCTCTTTATAAAAGTGAAGAACTTTGATGATTGCTTTTTATGTTGTGGAGACCTTAAAACAATCTGTGTTGTGCTTATTGTAGATATGGTTGCAGACATCAAATCAAATCAAATGTTATTTGTCACATACACATGGTTAGCAGATGTTAATGCGAGTGTAGCGAAATGCTTGTGCTTCTAGTTCCGACAATGCAGTAATAACCAACGAGTAATCTAACCTACCAATTTCACAACAACTACCTTATACACACAAGTGTAAAGGAATGAAGAATATGTACATAAAAATATATGAATTAGTTATGGTACAGAACAGCAACATGCAGTAGATGGTATCGAGTACAGTATATACATATGAGATGAGTAATGTAGGGTATGTAAACATTATATAAAGTGGCATTGTTTAAAGTGGCTAGTGATATATTATTTTCATCAATTTGTACATTGTTCAAGTGGCTGGAGTTGAGTCAGTATGTTGGCAGCAACAGTGGTGACTGTTTAACAGTCTGATGGCCTTGAGACAGAAGCTGTTTTTCAGTCTCTCGGTCCCTGCTTTGATGCACCTGTACTGACCTCGCCTTCTGGATGATAGCGGGGTGAACAGGCAGTGGCTCGGATAGTTGTTGTCCTTGATGATCTTTATGGCATTCCTGTGACATCGGGTGGTGTAGGTGTCCTGGAGGGCAGGTAGTTTGCCCCCGGTGATGCGTTGTGCAGACCTCACTACCCTCACCACCTGGGGGTGGCCCGTAAGGAAGTCCAGTACCCAGTTACACAGGGCAGGGTCGAGACCCAGGGTCTCGAGCTTGATGACGAGTTTGGAGGGTACTATGGTGTTAAATACTGAGCTGTAGTCGATGAACAGCATTCGCATAGGAATTCCTCTTGCCCAGATGGGTTAGGGCAGTGTGCAGTGTGGTTGCGATTGCGTCGTCTGTGGACCTATTGGGGCGGTAAGCAAATTTGAGTGGGTCTAGGGTGTCAGGTAGGGTGGAGGTGATATGGTCCTTGACTAGTCTCTCAAAGCACTTCATGATGACGGAAGTGAGTCGTTTAGCTCAGTTACCTTAGCTTTCTTGAGAACAGGAACAATGGTGGCCCTCTTGAAGCATATGGGGACTGGGATAAGGTTTGATTGAATATGTCCGTAAAACACACCAGCCAGCTGGTCTGCGCATGCTCTGAGGACGCGGCTAGTCATTTTGGAGTCATTTTTATTGTAAATAAGAATAGAATATGTTTCTAAACAATTCTAGATTATTGTGTATGCTACCATGATCATGGATAGTCCTGAATGAATTGTGAATAATGATGAGGTGAGAAAGTTACAGACGCACAAATATCTTACCTCCAAGACATTCAAACCTTTCAGCATTACAAAAACAGGGGACGATAGCATTTTTGGGGTGGTATGATATTTATGCCTCTGTAAATTCCTCGCTGCATCAGTTGTGTGGGATGACATGTTTACTCTTGCCTTGTTGTCCAAGAGATTAGTTGGTCACCAGTGTGATAGATTTGTGGTCAGAGTCCTACTGCCCGTTTTTGCTCATGAGCGCTGCTTTCGAAACCACTGGCTGAAATTATACAAAGCCTCTGTAGCATCACTTTGATTAATAATAATAATAATAATACATTTAATTTGTATAGCACTTTTCAAAACAGAGGAAAGAAAAAACCAGCAAAGACAAAAAAAATATACAACGAATCAATAACAGTGCTAAAAAAAAGGCTTCGCAGCTGGGTTAGTCTGTATCACAATGGTCTTAACTGACTGACAGTCTTTAAACTTTTACCCAATTACAGTCTTGCATAATAACATTTTAGCAGAAAAGCTTAAGATACCTATCTTTGTTGAGTGAACCCACGTTCAGAGTGACATTTTCAATTCTCAATATCAAATCTAGCATCAAAGGCCAGCCATTTACCTTCACCAGAATTATGAAGGATCAAAAAGGACTTATTTGAAAAAGCATTGTGGCGAGTTTCTGCACACATAATGACATAATGCAGCGGCAGTTTACAAAAGAGGATTGCGGTTACAGTGCAGCATAGCTGTAGTACACAGTACAGTATAACTGTAGTTAGGCTCCAAGTACGGCGGACAAAACAACAGTTATTTGTAGTGCACTAATAACTATGCAGTACAATGCCGTTTTCTGAAGTTATTCAGCAAGTACTGCATCCAAAATAACACAGTACACTGCAGTTACTGCACTACTGTAATATTTTCTGTGAGGGAATGCTGGGAAAGAATCCACGGTTTAACCCTATTACGAGGTCTCATGGCATGTTCAGGACTCTTTTCATTGTAAAGGTGAAGGGGGTGGGAATGAAAAAGAATACACATTGATATCCACTAGAGATTGCTCTTTGCCAATATCAACAGTTTAAAATATGTATATATTTAACTAGGTAAATCAGTTAATAACAACTTCCTATCTACAATGAAGGACTATACCGGCCATATCCAGACAACTCTGGGTCAATTGTGCACGCCCTATGGGACTACCAATTAAAACCAGTTGTGATACAGCCTGGATTTGAACCAGGATGTCTAGAGTGACACCTCTAGCACTGAGATGCATTGCCTTAAACAACTTCACCATTCGGGAGCCCAGACAACCACTGTCTAGTCAGCCCGAGCTAAATAGAGAGGGTGGACTGTGGACAGACTCACGCAAAACTGAAAGCACGAAGCACCGCATTTAACCATGGCAAAGGGACAGGGAATATGGCAGGATAAAATCAGAGTAGTCGTTCCCTCTGCAAGGCAATCAAACAGGCAAAACGTCAATAGTGAGACGAAGTGGAGTCGCAATTCAACGGCTCAGATTCAAGACGTATTTGGCAGGGTTTACAGACAATCATGGACTACAAAAGGAAAACCAGCCATGTCGTGGACACCTGCGTCTTGCTGCCAAACAAGCTAAACACGTTCTTTTCCCACTTCGAGGATAACACAGTGACAGTGACGCGGCCAGCTCCCAAGGACTGTGGGCTCTCCTTCTCCGTGGCCAAAGTGAGTAAGACATTTAAACGTGTTAACCCTCGTAAGGCTGCCGGCCCAGACAATATTCCTAGCCGCGTCCTCAGAGCATTCGCAGACCAGCTGGCTGGTGTATTTACGGACATATTCAATTTATTTATTTTTATTTCACCTTTACTTAACCAGGTAGGCCAGTTGAGAACAAGTTCTCATTTACAACTGAGACCTGGCCAAGATCAAAGCAGTGTGACAAAAACAACAACACAGAGTTACACAAAAACAAACATACAGTCAATAACACAAAATAAAAAAATATATTTTTTTCTAAAAATATATGTACAGTGTGTGCAAATGTAGAAGAGTAGGGGGGTAGGCAATATATATGCCATAGATTGATAGATGATGTGCAAGTAGAGATAACGGGGAGCAAAAGAGCAAGAAGGTAAGTAATAATATGAGGACGAGGTAGTCGGGTGTGCTATTTACAGATAGGCTGTGTACAGGTACAGTGATCGGTAAGCTGCTCTGACAGCTGATGCTTAAAGTTAGAGAGGGAGATATAAGACTCCAGCTTCAGAGATTTTTGTAATTCGTTCCAATCATTCGCAGCAGAGAACTGGAAGGAAAGGCGGCCAAAGCAAGTGTTGGCTTTGGGGATGACCAGTACAATATACCTGCTGGAGCGCATGCTATGGGTGGGTGTTGCTATGGTGACCAGTGAGCCTAGATAAGGCGGGGCTTTACCTAGCAAAGACTTATAGGTGACCTGGAGCCAGTGGGTTTGGCGACGGATATGTAGTGAGGGCCATCCAACGAGAGCATACAGGTCACAGTGGTGGGTAGTATATGGGGCTTTGGTGATAAAACGGATGACACTGTTATAGACTACATCCAGCTTGCTGAGTAGAGTGTTGGGGGCTATTTGGTAAATGACATCACCAAAGTCAAGGATCAATAGGATTGTCAGTTTTACGAGGATATGTTTGGTGGCATGAGTGCAGGAGTCTTTGTTGCGAAATAGGAAGCCAATTCTAAATTTAATTTTGGATTGGAGATGCTTAATGTGAGTTTTGAAGGTGTGGTTACAGTCTAGGGTGGGTGCGGGCAGCAATCGGTTGAAGAGCATGTACTTAGTTTTACTAGCATTTAAAAGCAGTTGGAGCCCACGGAAAAAGGGTTGTATGGCGTTGAAGCTCGCTTGGAGGTTTGTTAGCACAGTGTCCAAAGTAGGGCCAGATGTATACAGAATGGTTTTGTCGGATTAGAGAATCACCAGCGCCTTGCTGCTGCAAGAGTGACATCATTGATATATACCGAGAAAAGAGTCGGCCCGAAAATTAAACACTGTGGCACTCCCATAGAGACTGCCAGAGGTCCGGACAACAGGCCCTCTGATTTGACACACTGAACTCTATCTGAGAAGTAGTTGGTGAACCAGGCGAGGCAGTCAATTGAGAAGCGAAGGCTATTGAGTCTACCGATAAGAATGCGGTGATTGACAAAGTTGAAAGCCTTGGCCAGGTTGATGAAGACGGCTGCACAGTACTGTCTTTTATCGATGGCTGTTTTGATATCATTTAGGACCTTGAGCGTGGCTGAGGTGCATCCATGACCAGCTCGGAAACCAGATTGCATAGTTCAGAAGGTACAGTGGGATTCGAAATGGTCGGTGACCTGTTTATTAACTTGGCTTTTGAAGATTTTAGAAAGGCAGGGCAGAATGGATGTAGGTCTATAACAGTTTGGGCCTAGAGTGTCTCCCCTTTTGAACAGGGGAATGACCGCGGCAGCTTTCCATTCTTTGGGTATCTCAGAAAGAGAGGTTGAATAGGCTAGTAATAGGGGTCACAACAATTTCAATGGATAATTTTAGAAAGAGATGGTCCAGATTGTCTAGCCCAGCTGATTTGTAGGGATCCAGATTTTGCACCTCTTTCAGAACATCAGCTGTCAGGATTTGGGAGAAGGGGAATTGGTTGGGGGGGGGGGGGGGGGGGGGGGGGGGGATAGTGCTACAGGAAGCACATTTCTGTTCGAAAAAGCTAGCCTTAGCTTTCCTAACTGACGGAGTATATTGGTTCCTGACTTCCCTGAAAAGTTGCATATCACGGGGGCTATTTGATGCTAATGCGGAACGCCACATGATGTTTTTGTGCTGGTCAAGGCCAGTCAAGTCTGGGGTGAACCAAGGGCTAAATCTGTTCTTAGTTGAACATTTTTTGAATGGGGCATGCTTATTTAAGATGGAGAGGAAAGCACTTTGAAGAGCAAACAGTCATCTTGTACTGACGGGATGATGTCAATATTCTTCCAGGATACATGGGCCAGGTCGATTAGAAAGGCCTGATATCTGAAGTGTTTTAAGGAGCGTTTGACAGTGATGAGGGGTGGTCGTTTGACCACGGACCCATTACACACGCAGGCAATGAGTCCGTGATCGCTGAGATCCTGGTTGAAGACATCAGGTGTATTTAGAGGGCAAGTTGGTCTGGATGATATCTAAGAGGGTGCCCATGGTTACGGATTTAGGGTTGTACCTGGTAGATTGAGGGCATCTAACTTAGATTGCCTGTTCACCCTGCTACCATCCAGAAGGCGAGGTCAGTACAAGTGCATCAAAGCTGGGACTGAGAGACTGAAAACAGCTTCTATCTGAAAGCCATCAGACTGTTAAACAGCCATCACTAGCTCAGAGATACTGCTGCGTACATAAATGCAACATTAGTCACCTTAAGGTTTGCATGTCTTGCATTACTCATCTCATATGTATATACTGTATTCTATCCTATCTTTTGCATCTTAGCCTGACAGTGCTCTGTATTTAGATATTCTTATTCCATTCCTTTACATGTGTGTAGTAGGTATTTGTTGCGGAATTGTTAGAAATTGCCGCACTGTCGGAACTACAAGCACAAGCATTTCACTACACTCCCAATAACATCTGCTAACCATGTGTATATGACCAATAAAATATGATTTTTTAAATTATTTTTACCACTGATAAGCAAATTGATCATCAACTTGAACAAGAAGTGTGAATGGAATATGGCTGTATCATACTGCAGACTGTTGAGGAAGTTGCATGTAGTATAAAATTGTATAATAAATTGACGTACTAGTTTAGCCATGAATGTTTTACAACAGAAATGTATATACCCTCGA
The DNA here is from genome assembly GCF_013265735.2 of Oncorhynchus mykiss. Lineage (NCBI taxonomy): Eukaryota > Metazoa > Chordata > Actinopteri > Salmoniformes > Salmonidae > Oncorhynchus > Oncorhynchus mykiss. Next base: position 40,981,994 of record NC_048579.1, on the reverse strand, counting down.
GATGAGGTTATTTTATATGTAGACCTATAAAAATGTTTTGTTTTTCTCACTATAGATTGTACAGTACCTTAAAACATACATGCAATAATGTTAAACTTCGCCACCAACCAAACTCAAATATAGGTCATGGTATAGGTAGGTCAATTATATATCAGAGGTAAAACCATTATTTTGTTTTCCGCAGTAGTTTATGGCACTTAAGGCTTGTCTGTGTTTTTAATAATAGAACACGCAAAGCCATGGAGGCTGAATGATTGACAGGACTGCAATTTGTGACATTTGGGTTTGGCTGCTGGCAAAGGTTGGCTTCAATACTTTACTGTAAACCCCAAGAAATTACAGAGAGCAGTAGCCTTACAGGAGAGAGCCTTTATATGAATAAATAAACAAAAAATGTGTTTTAAAAACATTGAATGTAGGCTCACCACATTATATTGAATTGCATTCAAGTAGTCAATCAAATGTATTTATAAAGCTCTTTTCACATCAGCAGATGTCACACAGTGCTATACAGAAACCCAGTCTAAAACCCCAAACCACAAGCAATGCAGATGTAGAAACACAGTGGCTAGGAAGAACTCCTTCAAAGGCAGGATCTAGGAAGAAACAGGCTCTGAGGGTTGGCCACTCTTCTGGCTATGCTGGGTGGAGATTATAAGAGTACATGACCATTTAATGCCAGATTGATCTTCAAGATGTTCAAACAGTCATCGAGGACCAGCAGGGTCAAATAATAATCAGTGGTTGTAGAGGCTGCAACAGGTCAGTAACTCAGGAGTAAATGTCAGTTGGCTCCTCATAGCCGAGCATTCAGAGGTCGAGACAGCAGGTGCGGTAGGGAGAGAGTTGAAAACAGGTCTGAGACAAGGTAGCACATCTGGTGAACAGGTCAGGGTTCCCTAGCCACAAGCAGAACAGTTGAAACTGGAGCAGCAGCACGACCAGGTGGACTGGGGACAGCCAGGAGTCATCAGGCCAGGTAGTCCCGAGGCATGATCCTAGGGCTCAGGTCCTCCGGGAGGGGAGGGAGAAAGAGAATTAGAGGGAGCGTACTTAGATTCACACAGGACACCAGAGAAGACAGAAGAATTACTCCAGATATAAAATTGACCCTAGACCCCCGGCACATAGACCATTGCAGTATAGATACTGGAGACTGAGACAGGGGTGGGTCAGGGGACACTCTGACCCTGTCCGACGATACCCCTGGACAGGGCCAGCCATTTAGGATATGACCCCACCCACTTTGTCAAAGCACAGCCCCCACACAACTAGAGGGATATCAACAGACCACCAACTTACTACCCTGAGACAAGGCTGAGTATAGCCCACAAAGATCTCCTCCACTGCACGAGCCTGTGGGGGCATAAAACTAGGGACAGTATGGAAGAGCACCAGGAAGCCAGTAACTCAGCCCCCTAAATAGGGTCAGAGGCAGAGAATGTCAGTGGAGAGAGGGGAGCCGGCCAGGCAGAAACAGCAAGGACAGTTCACCACTCCAGTGCCTTACCGTTCACTTGAGTCTTCAGTATGGACTTAAAGGTCAAGACTGAGTCTGCGTCTCTCACATGGATATACAGATCATTCCATAAAAATGGATCTCTATAGGAGAAAGCCCTGCCTCCAACTGTTTGCTTAGAAATTCTAGGGTCAATAAGGAGGCCTGCATCGTGACCGTAGCATACGTGTATGTATGTATGTATGTATGTATGTATGTATGGCAGGACTAAGTCGGAGAGCTAGGTAGTAGCAAGCTCATGTAATGTTTTGTAGGTTAGCAGTAAAACCTTGAAATCAGCCCTTGCCTTAACAAGAAGACACATTTTTGGGTTCTAGTCAGGATTCTATCAGCTGTGTTTAGCACTAACTGAAGTTTGTTAGGCCTGCCTCTTGGAGTGAATGCAACACCCTGCTACACTCAACTCCCCGTGGAGTGAAAAGGGTATGTGACTGTAGGTGAGGGTAAGGATGACAGTTGCAGAGAATATTACCTTTAACAGGGAATTTATTTTTCCTTTACATGGTAATTTGGGGAAAAGGGTCTGGACGGAACCTAAGCAAAGAACGTAAAAGTTAAAGAGCCCCCTCTCCTACCTTACCTACCCAATGCTTACTTATTTGTAACGCCACCTGGCGCGCTAAACAAATGCAGGGGGTGATCCACCCAGGTCTTCCCTAGTGTGCATAGACAGAGTACATACTACGGGTATATGTATGCCTGCAGGCCTCTTGCCTAAACACTCCCAAGGTGCCTTCCCCTTCCCCCCTGGGAACAAAAACTGACTAATTACTAACTTCAAGTGAACAATTTCAATAACCCCAAACACAGTCCTTTTAGCATACACATACCTCAGCAGGACCAGCTACAAAATACTTGACAAAAACTGTCTCTGCGCAACAACCAACACAGGACATCAAAGAAGCTCTCTCTTCCTCAAAGAAACACTGGCTTGTCAAGCTGTAGAAGGAGTTTGTAATTGAAAACAGCTGTTTCCCCTGACGAGAGGGAGGGTTCAGAGCTCCAATCGTTGATGGGGCCGACCAATCAGCTGCTTAGAATCCAGGAAGCCATTTCCTGAAATACACACATACAACCCCCAAACAACGCAGAAACTGGGGAACGTAACATTTACTTAAACACTTTATCCAGGTAGCCGGAGAGTAGAGCATTGCAGTAGTCTAATCTAGAAGTGACAAAAGCATGGATTAACTTTTCTGCATCATTTTTGGGCAAAAGGTTTCACATTTTTGCAATGTTACGAAGATGGAAAAAAAGCTGGCCTCGTCAAGAGAGGTCAGGCTCCAGAGTAACGCAGTAGGTTCATCACAGTTTTATTGGAGACGACTGTACAACCATCAGGATTCATTGGCAGATCCAACAGCAGATCTCTTTGTTTCTTGGGACCAAGAACTAGCATCTCTGTTTTGTCCAAGTTTAAAAGTAAAACACTAGCACCCATCCACTTCTTTATGTCTGAAACACAGACTTCCAGGGTAGGCAATTTGAGGGCTTCACCATGTTTCATCGAAATGTACAGCTGTGTGTCGTTCGCATAGCAGTGAAAGTTGACATTGTGTTTCCGAATGACATCCCCAAGAGGTAGAATATATAGTGAAAACAATACTGGTCCTAACACGGAAACTTGAGGAATGCCGAAACTTACAATTGATTTGTCAGAGGACAAACCATCCACAGAGACGAATTGATATCTTCCCGACAGATAAGACCAATTAGGGTTTCTAATCTTTCCAAAAGAATGTGGTAATCGATGGTGTCAAAAGCAGATCTAAGGTCAAGGAGCACGAGGACAGATGCAGCCTTGGTCTGACACCATTAAAAGGTCATTTACCACCTTCATGAGTGCAGTCTCAGTGCTATGATGGGGTCTAAAACCAGACTGAATCATTTCATATACATCATTTGTCTTCAGGAAGGCAGTGGGTTGCTGAGCAACAGCTTTTTATAAAATATTTGAGAGGAATGGGAGATTCAATATATTATAAATTGAAATTTGCTGTCATAAATGTAAGCAACACCTCCGCATTTGCGGAATGTGCATGGAATATGGCCACTACTGTAACCTGGAGGAGATGCCTCATTTACCTTCTTAGTGATCCCTTTCCGCTCAGACCCCGGTAATTGATTTGACAACATCCAGTGAAATTGCAGCGTGCCAAATTCAAAAACAAAAATACTCATAGTAAAAATTCATAAAACATACATGTATAATACATAAATATAAAGCTTAACTTCTTGTTAACCAAGCCACAGTGTCAGATTTCAAAAAGGCTTTATGGCGAAAGCAGACCATGCGATTATCTGAGGACAGCACACCGTATATGTCACACCCTGACCATGTTTTGCTTTGTATGTTTCTATGTTTTGGTTGGTCAGGGTGTGAGCTGAGTGGGCATTCTATGTTACATGTCTAGTTTGTCTAGTTCTATGTTTGGCCTGATATGGTTCTCAATCAGAGGCAGGTGTTCGTCATTGTCTCTGATTGGGAACCATATTTAGGTAGCCTGTTTGGTGTTGGGTTTTGTGGGTGATTGTCCATGTTCCTGTCTCTGTGTTACTTTGCACCAGTATTAGGCTGTTTAGGTTTTCGTGTTTCGTTTATTGTTTTTGTATTTGATTCGTGTTTACCTTGTTTTATTAAACATGGATCGCAATAGCCACGCCGCATTTTGGTCTGACTCTCTTTCACGTACAGAAAACTGTGACAGTATACATACACATGAAAATCAGATTTCAACCAGCCAGGTGCGACACAGAACTCAGAAGTAACTATATAATTCATGCCTTACCTTTGAAGATCTCCTGTTGGCACTCCAAAAATGTCCCAGAAACATCACAAATGGTCCTTTTGTTCGATAAATTTCTTCTTTATATCCCCAAAATGTCAATTTATTTGGTGCATTTGATTCAGAAAATACAGTGGTTCCAAATCGCCCAACATGACTACAAAGTATCTAATACATTTCCTGTAAACTTGGTCCAAACATTTCAAACAACGTAATCCAAATGTAGGCATTGTAAAACATAAATAATCGATACAATTTAAGACGGGATAAACTGTGTTCAATACCGGACGGAAACAAAGTGAAGCGCGGTCCACCTGGAGTGACACATGGAAAGAACAAGGCTACTTCATTTCTCAAAAGAAAAACATCAACCAATTTCTAAGACTGTTGACATCTAGTGGTAGCCATAGGAACTGCAACCAGATTCCTATTAAAAAGGGAATACCATATAAAACTAATGGAAAACAGATTGTCCTCAAATGTTTTTCCTGGATGGATTGTGCTCTGGGTTTCGCCTGCCAAATCAGTTCTGTTATACTCACAGACATTATTCAAACGGTTTTAGAAACTTCAGTGTTTTCTATCCAGATCTACTAATAATATGCATATCCTAGCTTCTGGGCAGTTTACTTTGGACACACTTTTCATCCGGGCGTGAAAATACTGCCCCCTATCCCTAAGAATTAACACAAATGTATCAGGCTTGAGCCATGTTTCAGTCAGGTCAATCACATCAAGATTATGATCAGTGATTAGTTCATTGACAATGACTGCCTTGGAAGTGAGGGATCTAATGTCAACTAACCCTATTTTGAGATATCACAATCTTTTTCAATAATGACAGGAATGGAGGATGTCTTTATTCCAGTGAGATTGCTAAAGTGAACACCATGATTTGTTTTGTCAACCTAGATCGAGGTACAGACACGGACTCAATGGGGATACCTGAGCTGACTACATTGACTGTACTAGTGGCACACTCCACCGAGCTGTCAGGCTGGCTAACAGCCTGCTGCCTGGCCTGCACCCTATATCATTGTGGAGCTAGAGGAGTTAGAGCCCTGTCTATGTTTATAGATAAGATGAGAGCACCCCTCCAGCTAGGATGGAGTCCGTCACTCCTCAGCAGGCCAGGCTTGGTCTTGTTTGTGGGTGAGTCCCAGAAAGAGGGTCAATTATCTACAAATTATTTTGGGAGGTGCAGTTTAACCAGCGATTGAGTTGTGAGACTGCTATAGAGCTCATCACTCCCCTTAACTGGGAGGGGGCCAAAGACAATTACTTGATGCTGACACATCTTTGTAGCTGATTTACGCTGAAGCTATGTTGCGCTTGGTGACCTCTGACTGTTTCATCCTAACATCGTTGGTGCTGACGTGGATAACAACATCCCTATACTCTCTACACGTGCCAGTTTTAGCCTTACCCAGCACCATCTTCAGATCAGCCTTTACGTAGCCCTGCCCCCAGGTAAACAGTATGATTGCTGGATGAGTCTTTTTAACTCTAATATTGTGAGCAATGGAGTCGCCAATGACTAGGGTATTCAATTTGTCAGAGCTAATATTGTGAGGCTTCGGCGGCTCATACCCTGTAACGGGCAGAGGAGAGACCTGAGAAGGCTCGGCCTCTGACTCCGACTCGTTGCTTAATGGGGAGAACTGGATGAAAGTGTCTGTAGGCTGAACGAGCGACACCGGTTGAGCATGCTGACAGCATTTCTTTCCAGAAGCCTTAAGAAAAATTGTCTGTCTGTGGGGACTGTGCAGGGGGAATTCATACTACTATCTGTACTAACTGGTGGCACAGACGCTGCTTGCAACACGACTATCCTCACCATTAGGCAATAGTTCTCCTGTAAATTATGAGTACAGCGACTGTAATTAGATGGCATAGTGTTAATGTTACTGCTTAGCTTTTTTGGCTGGTGGAGATCCTGTGGAACCATGTCCAGATAAAGCATCCGGGGTGAAAAAGTTGAGCGAGGAAAAAACTAAGACGTTGGTAAATGTATTAAAAGTAAAAACTGAAAAGTTAGCCATGTAGCAACAAATATCACAACAGCATGGAGACAAATCCGGAAGTTGAGGGCAGGGGTCCCTTACAGGACATAGATCAGTGATAGATTGTAGGCACAGTATGTACGATTTACAGCTGCTCAATCGTTGTTTCGATTGATGATATATATTACTCATTGATTCTTGATACTGTCATTTATAATTGTCTTATCAGCCAGTAACCTTACCATCACTGGTAACACTTTACTTGACCCCCAGTGTCATAACACATTATGACACGGTCATAATATGTCATAACAGCTGGCATAATTTGTCATTGGTCATAACACTGTCATTATGTCAAATCTGCTCCTGCCACACCCCATAGTGGACATCTGGTGTATCCTTGACCTGCAACCATTCCCCCAGTACACTCTCTCTCTCCCTCTGTGCATGTGATTGGAGAAAGGTGTGCTGGAGTCAGAGCAGATCCCCACCAGCTGCAATCCGTTCCATAATCAAGACCTCTACAAATACTCAGTCTTGCCGCTCCCACTCGGTCAGATCGTAATCTCCGTTCAGTCAGTCACCACTACCTCATGACCGAGGTAGCAGTGCCCTCGGTCCAGGACCACATGCGCCGTTTTCATTGCACCTCGAGGAGGGCCCGGGCTGCTCTTCTTCGTGCCTCCACCAGGACCCAATCCCAAGCTGTGGAGAAGGTTTTGTCCTCCACAAAAGAACCCTGCAATGGCAGGGGAGGCGGAAGGATGGATACACCCTGTAGCTAGGGTGTTGTCGATGTCGGTCTCCATAGCCTTGGTCTCCGGACCCGACAGAGAGTACAGTCTTCCCCGGGGTTAAGGCAATGAGCGAGTCGAGATCCGTCAGTAAGTTCCGGGCTCCGGGCCCTCCTGGACATCAGCGTGATGAGGTACGCTATCGTCGACCTGTCCGAGGGGAAGGAGCAGGGCTGCAGCTCGATGAGAGAACACTACACGAGAATTGCCCAACAGGTTCCTGACTCTCCAGCGAAGTGTTCCGGGGGAAGTAAGCGTGGCTCTTGAAAAATCAAGGAGGCCGCGCTGCTAACAGCAGGGTTACTGAGAGGCTGGGAGGTTACTGTCATGGTAGGCTGTCTGACAGACAACCCACGGAATTGCTCCGGTAAAGTGTTCAATGCGCGGTCATGGTGTTCGGCCAAGGTCTGGAACCCTTCCATAAGACCACGAAGCAACTCCATGCCTTCCAATGGTGGCTCCTTGGGAGGAGATGGCGTTGCGGAGCTGGTCCGAGTTTGCTGTGTCCGTCATGGCCAGTTCGTACTGTCAAGGCTCAGGAGAAGACCCAGACAGTTTCTAATTCACAAAAGTGTATTAAAAACACGAGGGGGCAGGCAAACAACAGGTCAAAGGCAGGCAGCGGTCAGTAGTCCAGAACAGAGTCCGAAAGGTACAGAACGGCAGGCAGGCAGAGGTCAGTAAACAAGGGTTGTATAACAAGGTACAGAATGACAGGCAGGTTCAAGGCAGGCAGAACGGTCAAAAACTGGAAGCTAGAAAACAGGAACTAGCGACAGACAGGTGCTCAGGAAAAACCACTGGTAAGCTTAACGAAACAAAACAAATTGGCAACAGACAAACAGAGAACATAAGTACAATGGGGAAAATGGGGAAGATGGGCGACACCTGGAGGGGGTGGAGACAAGCACAGATCAGGGTGTAACAACTATAGGGGATAGGGTGCGATTTGGGACACAGTTGGTTTTTAATTAATGCAGTACACCCTTATATATATATCTAATGACCTCCTAATGTTGATAATCTGTGATTTGTCACCCAAATGCATTATTTCTGGACTACAAAACTGCAGCAATTTCAGAGGCTCTTCAATTCACTACACCTGTGCGCTGGTCTGAAGCCAGACGATGCATCTTTGTTTTGGTTTGTAGCCATTGCAGCACTCTTCAATTACTGGCCAGCCACTTACAATATTTGACTGATGCAGTGTATAAATGCTCAAATGTGAGACAGACAGACACACAAGCAAGTTAACAATCGAACATACACACACCTCTGATATTTTGTAGCCTACACTAATTGGAGATGTGCAAGTAGGCCTACTTGAGCCCCAGTAAAATCTAACTTTTTCTACAGGATGTGTAATCAGGTGCATTTCTGTAAGTATTAAAAATATTAGGGTGAAGTCAGTATTTCTTATCTTGGCACACATCTGTTGCCCTTCCCTGTGTAGCCTATCTCACCACAGTTCTCTTTCCTAGAATTACCCTTCAGCACCCCAACCCGATGCCTAGCCTACAATAAATGTTTTTGTCTTGGCAACGGAAGGCGTGTGTGTGTGTGTGTGTGTGTGTGTGTGTGTGTGTGTGTGAGAGAGAGAGAGCGATTTATTGGTTTTCACTTTAGTTTATCTATTTCACTTGCTTTGACAATGTAAACATATGTTTCCCATGTCAGTTAAGCTCTTAAATTAAAATTTAATTGAGAGAGAGGAAGGGGTAGAAGGAGGGCGGGGTGTAGTCTGCAGGGTGATTGCGATCTTCCTTCTCGTTCATCCCTGGGTTAGCCGACTGCACGCGTGAAAGGGCTTTTTCTCCCAACGATGGAACATTTTGCTGTAGGCCTATTCTGCTTGCTTTCGAGAGGCACTAGCTTTGGCATTAGGTAATGTTATGTTCTGGCGGGCACAGTCCATTGCGGTCCTAGAGCAACACGGATAGATATGTGTGAGAAAGGTTTAGTATATGTCCTTTTGTTGTTCCGCAGAATTTGAGAGAGCGGGAGAGAGATGGCTTCGCGATCCAGCCACTGGAATCGTCAACAGCAGTGGTAGAGAGTCTGTCGCGCTCGCCCCGCCGTCGATGTTGCTGTCTGTTGCACGATGAGCGTAGCTCTGCAAGATTTGCGGAACAACGTAAGTCTGGTAATGATCATATTTGATCATCTTCTCAAACATAATGTTACTCTTCTCATAATGTATTAGGAGAGAGAGCGCAGCGACCTCGCGTACTGTATGTGATCGAAACCCATTGCAATCAATCACCATATTTATTTGATCGGGTTTCTTACAGCTAAAATAATTTACCAGTCATGATTTGAATATGCCTTGTTTATATTCTGCACATGTTATAGGCTATGCGGACAATAATGCTCGAGCAGATTCCCTGGTAGGCTTTGGTCCTCCTCATATCCATCATAAAATACTGTGTTCGGTGCTCACTGCACATGATGGAATTAGTGCGCTTGCTCTTTCCATACAAACGTCGGTATATTTTCATAATTTATCAAAATGATTTCATAAGGGAAGGTGCAGCCTCAGGCACTCATGCTTTTTCCCAGCATAGGACTACATCTTATTTACGTTTAATAATTTGATTGTATATATTTGAAGTTGTTAGAGTACATTGCTTAGTCCAAGGCCCATGGGCTGACACTAACCGTAAATAGTCATTGAAAGGTTGAGGTTTTATTCAGTGTCATCTTGGTGTGGGGCCCTAGGCTTGATCAAACATGGATGGTGTTTGCTACCTCTGGCTACATTATTTAGCCTAGATTAATTGTATTGTGGGCAATTGTAAACAGAGGTGTTTCAGAACCACATTTGCATGGGCTTTAGTTCTGCAGGCTCACACAGTTGTGGAGCTTAGGAGACCCTCGGTCTGAACCTCAGTCGGTTGCACTAGCTTATAACTAACCTAGGCCTGACTTGTTTATTTTTTAACTTTTCCATTTTGCTTTTTCATTTGTGCTTGGTTTTGAACATAATGTATATATTTTTTGTCTTGTATTTTGTTGACTGGGTGTGCCTTGCCCAGACACTGTTGCCTATGTAGGCATGGACATGATATGGAACTAGAGTAAAGCCATGTAGGCCATCATTTTAAATAAGAATTTGTTCTTAATTGACTTGCCTAGTTAAATAGAGGTTAAATAAATAAAATGTATTCTACCATGATAACCAACACACAGCTGTTAACCGGTAACACAGGATAGGTTATTTTTTTTATTTTTTTTATTTCACCTTTATTTAACCAGGTAGGCTAGTTGAGAACAAGTTCTCATTTGCAACTGCGACCTGGCCAAGATAAAGCATAGCAGTATGAGCAGACAACACAGAGTTACACATGGAGTAAACAATTAACAAGTCAATAACACAGTAGAAAACAAAGGGGGAGTCTATATACAATGTGTGCAAAAGGCATGAGGTAGGCGAATAATTACAATTTTGCAGATTAACACTGGAGTGATAAATGATCAGATGGTCATGTACAGGTAGAGATATTGGTGTGCAAAAGAGCAGAAAAGTAAATAAATAAAAACAGTATGGTGATGAGGTAGGTGAAAATGTGTGGGCTATTTACCAATAGACTATGTACAGCTGCAGCGATCGGTTAGCTGCTCAGATAGCTGATGTTTGAAGTTGGTGAGGGAGATAAAAGTCTCCAACTTCAGCGATTTTTGCAATTCGTTCCAGTCACAGGCAGCAGAGTACTGGAATGAAAGGCGGCCAAATGAGGTGTTGGCTTTAGGGATGATCAGTGAGATACACCTGCTGGAGCGCGTGCTACGGATGGGTGTTGCCATCGTGACCAGTGAGCTGAGATAAGGCGGAGCTTTACCTAGCATGGACTTGTAGATGACCTGGAGCCAGTGGGTCTGGCGACGAATATGTAGCGAGGGCCAGCCGACTAGAGCATACAAGTCGCAGTGGTGGGTGGTATAAGGTGCTTTAGTGACAAAACGGATGGCACTGTGATAGACTGCATCCAGTTTGCTGAGTAGAGTGTTGGAAGCCATTTTGTAGATGACATCGCCGAAGTCGAGGATCGGTAGGATAGTCAGTTTTACTAGGGTAAGCTTGGCGGCGTTATGTAGAGATTCCAGTCTGACAGGCTGTACCTGTTGTTGGTGATGTTGCATTGTGTCGTCACCTAAATATTATCGATGTAAAAATGCAAAAAGTTTGCATCTGTTGAGTATTGAAACAGTATTATGATAACAAAGTGAGATGTGAAATGTGTGTTGTGATCCAAGAGATGAGGCTATCTAGGTCAAATATGGGCTGGATAGTCTGTCTGTCTGTCTGTCATCAAACTGAGAACAGGTAAAGTAGGCCTACTGTATGGGTTCGGTATGGAGGCATATGGCTCTTTATAGGCCTGTCTGTAATGTAGGCCTAAGGAGCTGGAAGAGCGGTCCCCGACCACTGTCCAATATGCCGTGCATCAATTAGTGCCCTGTAGTCCCTGGGGTGATTTCTGAATATCTTCATGATCTCACTAATGAACATCATTAATAACGCAATCTGTGCACTGGGTCACAGTCGAGCAGGCTGTCACCCGCTAGACACACCGTGCACTAACTCAAAATTAGCTGAAAAAACTGTTACGAGGCCTCTACTGTTCCCAGTACCTGTGTTAAGAAGACCAATGGTATTTACACTGCCTCAAAGGGCTGATCTTATCACACTTTAGAATGTAGGACATCAAAGCACCTCAGGTCTGTCCCGCATAGTAACATGCATAGACATGCACACTTGTGTGTATGTCATGATATGCTTACTCGCACAGGAGTGAGTAACATACGTTTACATACACTGAACAAAAATATAAATACAACATATAAAGTGTTTCATGAGCTGAAATAAAGGATCCCAGAAGTTTTCCACATGCACATAAAGCTTATTTCTCCTAAACAATGTGCACAAACTTGTTAGTGAGCATTTCCCCTTTGCCAAGATAATGCATCCACCTGACAGGTTTGGCATATCAATAAGCTGATTAAACGGCATGATCATTACACAGGTGCATCTTGTGCTGTGGACAATAAAAGGCCACCCATAATGTGCAGTTTTGTCAGACAACGCAATACCACAGATGCCTCAGGTTTTGAGGGAGTGTGCAATTGGCATGCTGACTGCAGGAATGTCCTCCAGAGCTGTTGCCAGAGAATTTAATGTTTATTTCTCTACCGTAAATTGGCTCCAACGTTGTTTTAGAGAATTTGGCAGTACGTCCAACCGGCCTCACAACCACAGACCACGTGTAACCACTCCAGCCCAGGACCTCCACATCCGGCTTCTTCACCTGCGGTATTGTCTGAGACCAGCCACCCAGACAGCTGATGAGACTGTCTCAGTCAGGGAAGCTCATCTGCGTCCTCACAAGGGTCTTGACCTGATTGCAGTTCGGCGTCGTAACTGACTTCAGTGGGCAAATGCTCACCTTTGATGGCCACTGGCAGGCTGGAGAAGTGTGCACTTTGCGGATGAATCTCGGTTTTAGCTGTACTGTGTATGCCGTCGTGTGGGTGAGTGGTTTGCTGATATCAATGTTGTGAACAGAGTGCCCCATGGTGGCGGTGGGGTTATGGTATGGGCAGGCATAAGCTAAGGACAATGACCGCAATTGCATTTTATTGATGGCAATTTGAATGCACAGAGATACTGTGACAAGATCCTGAAGCCCATTGTAGTGCCATTCATCCGCCGCCATCACCTCATGTTTCAGTATAATAATGTACGGCCCCGTGTTGTAAAGATCTGTACCCAATTCCTGGAAGCTGAAAATGTCCAAATTCTTCCATGGCCTGCATTCTCACCAAACATTGAGCCTGTTTGGGATGCTCTGGATCGACGTGTACAATAGTGTGTTCCTGTTCCCGCCAATGTCCAGCAGTTTCGCACAGCCGTTGAAGAGGAGAGGACAACATTCCACAGCCCGCAATCAACAGCCTAACCAATTCTATGTTAAGGAGATGTGTCGCGCTGCATGAGGCAAATGGTGGTCACACCATTGATTTTCTAATCCACACCCCTACCTTTTTTGTTAACGTATTTGTGACCAACAGATGCATATCTGTATTTCCAGTCATGTGAAATCCCTAGATTAGGTCCTAATTTATTTATTTAAATTGACTGATTTCCTTATGAACTGTAACTCAGTAAATTCTTTGAAATTGTTGCATGTTGCATTTATATAACTTATTATAAGGCTTATGATAATAATATCTCTGTCTAGCAAATTTAACTGATTTAATTCAGGATCATTATGAGATGATGCTATACTATACATGCTTACAATGTGGAGGAAATGCACCCCAAAAGCATTAAAGGGAACAATCCAAGATTCGAAAAGCAACAAAAACACTTGTTTTGTTAAACAGCTGAGGGGGCTGGAGAAATGTTAGCACTCTGAAATTCATAGACAGTTGTATATTGCCTGTATCCGCTACGGATCCGCAGTCAAACGACCACCACTCATCACTGTCAAACGCTCCCTAAAACACTTCTGTGAGCAGGCCTTTCTAATCGACCTGGCCCGGGTATACTGGAAGGATATTGACCTCATCCCGTCAGTTGAGGATGCCTGGTCATTCTTTAAAAGAAACCTCCTCACCATCTTAGATAAGCATGCTCCGTTCAAAAAATGCATAACTAAGAACAGATATAGCCCTTGGTTCACTCCAGACCTGACTGCCCTCGACCAGCACAAAAACATCCTGTGGCGGACTGCAATAGCATCGAATAGTCCCCGCGATATGCAACTGTTCAGGGAAGTCAGGAACCAATACACGCAGTCAGTCAGGAAAGCAAAGGCCAGCTTCTTCAGGCAGAAATTTGCATCCTGTAGCTCTAACTCCAAAAAGTTCTGGGACACTGTGAAGTCCATGAAGAACAAGAACACCTCCTCCTAGCTGCCCACTGCACTGAGGCTAGGTAACACGGTCACCACCGATAAATCCATGATATCGAAAACTTCAACAAGCATTTCTCAATGGCTGGCCATGCCTTCCTCCTGGCAACTCCAACCTCGGCCAACAGCTCCGCCCCCCCCCCAGAGCTACTCGCCCAAGCCTCTCCAGGTTCTCCTTTACCCAAATCCAGATAGCAGATGTTCTGAAAGAGCTGCAAAACCTGGACCCGTACAAATCAGCTGGGCTTGACAATCTGGACCCTCTATTTCTGAAACTATCCGCCGCCATTGTCGCAACCCCTGTTACCAGCCTGTTCAACCTCTCTTTCTTATCATCTGAGATCCCCAAGGATTGGAAAGCTGCCGCAGTCATCCCCTTCTTCAAAGGGGGAGACACCCTGGACCCAAACTGTTACAGACCTATATCCATCCTGCCCTGTCTTTCTAAGGTCTTCGAAAGCCAAGTCAACAAACAGGTCAAACAGGCTTTCGACTCTGTCAATCACCATATTCTTATCAGCAGACTCAGTAGCCTCGGTTTTTCTGATAACTGCCTTGCCTGGTTCACCAACTACTTTGCAGACAGAGTTCAGTGTGTCAAATCGGAGGGCATGCTGTCCGGTCCTCTGGCAGTCTCTATGGGGGTGCCACAGGGTTCAATTCCCGGGCCGACTATTTTCTCTGTATATATCAATGATGTTGCTCTTGCTGCGAGCGATTCCCTGATCCACCTCTACGCAGACGACACCATTCTGTATACTTCCGGCCCGTCCTTGGACACTGTGCTATCTAACCTCCAAATGAGCTTAAATGCCATACAACACTCCTTCTGTTGCCTCCAACTCCTCTTAAACGCTAGTAAAACCAAATGCATGCTTTTCAACCGTTCGCTGCCTGCACCCGCACGCCCGACTAGCAGAACGTAATGAACGTAACGAAAACCTAAACAGCCCTATCTGGTGAAAACACATAGACAGGAACATCAAGACACTAAGGACAATCACCCACAAAACCCAACACCAAACAGGCTACCTAAATATGGTTCCCAATCAGAGACAATGACGAACACCTTGAGAACCATATCAGGCCAAACATAGAACTAGACAAACTAGACATGAAACAGAATGCCCACTCAGCTCACACCCTGACCAACCAAAACATAGAAATATACAAAGTAAACTATGGTCAGGGTGTGACAGTACCCCCCCCCCCCCCCCCAAGGTGCGGACTCCGGCCGCAAAACCTGAACCTATAGGGGAGGGTCTGGGTGGGCATCTGTCCGCAGTGGCGGCTCTGGTGCTGGACGTGGCCCCCACTTCACCTTAGTCTTCCCCCACCTTATCCTCTTCCGTGGCCTCCTCACCATGGAAACTCTTCTCAATGGACAGAGGGGCGGCAGCTCGGGACAGAGGGGCGGAAGCTCTGGACAGAGGGGCGGCAGCTCCTGGCTGACTGGCAGATCTGGAAGAGTCTGGTCGACTGGTAGATCTGGAAGAGTCTGGTCGACTGGCAGATCTGGAAGAGTCTGGTCGACTGGCAGATCTGGAAGAGTCTGGTCGACTGGCAGATCTGGAAGAGTCTGGTCGACTGGCAGATCTGGAAGAGTCTGGTCGACTGGCAGATCTGGAAGAGTCTGGCCGACTGGCAGATCTGGAAGAGTCTGGCCGACTGGCAGATCTGGAAGAGTCTGGCAGATCTGGAAGAGTCTGGCAGATCTGGAAGAGTCTGGCAGATCTGGAAGAGTCTGGCCGACTGGCAGATCTGGAAGAGTCTGGCCGACTGGCAGAGTCTGGCCGACTGGCAGATCTGGAAGAGTCTGGCCGACTGGCAGATCTGGAAGAGTCTGGCCGACTGGCAGATCTGGAAGAGTCTGGCCGACTGGCAGATCTGGAAGAGTCTGGCCGACTGGCAGATCTGGAAGAGTCTGGCCGACTGGCAGATCTGGAAGAGTCTGGCCGACTGGCTGCTCTGGCTGATCCATGCTGACTGGCTGCTCCATGCTGACTGGCAGCTCTGGCTGCTCCATGCTGACTGGCTGCTCCATGCTGACTGGCAGCTCTGGCTGCTCCATGCTGACTGGCTGCTCCATGCTGACTGGCTGCTCTGGCTGCTCCATGCTGACTGGCGGCCCTGGCTGCTCCATGTTGATTGGCGGCCCTGGCTGCTCCATGTTGACTGGCGGCCCTGGCTGCTCCATGCTGACTGGCGGCCCTGGCTGCTCCTTGCTGACTGGCGGCTCTGGCTGCTCCATGTTGACTGGCGGCCCTGGCTGCTCCATGCTGACTGGCGGCCCTGGCTGCTCCTTGCTGACTGGCGGCTCAGGCTGCTCCATGCTGACTGGCGGCTCTGGCGGCTCCTTGCAGACTGGCAGCTATGGCGGCTCCTTGCAGACTGGCAGCTATGGCGGCTCCTTGCAGACTGGCAGCTCTGGCGGCTCCTTGCAGACTGGCAGCTTTGGCGGCATCCTGCAGACTGGCAGCTCTGGCAGCTCTATGCAGACTGGCAGCTCTATGCAGACTGGCAGCTCTATGCAGACTGGCAGCTCTATGCAGACTGGCAGCTCCTTGCAGACTGGCAGCTCCTTGCAGACTGGCAGCTCCTTGCAGACTGGCAGCTCCTTGCAGACTGGCAGTTCTGAACAGGCGGGAGACTCCGGCAGCGCTGTAGAGGCGGAAAGCTCTGACAGCGCTAAACAGGCGGGAGACTCCGACAGCGCTGGAGAGGAGGAAGGCTCTGGCAGCGCTGGACAGGCGAGGCGCACTGTAGGCCTGATGCGTGGTGCTGGCACTGGTGGTACTGGGCCGAGGACACGCACAGGAAGCCTGGTGCGGGGAGCTGCTACCGGAGGGCTGGAGTGTGGAGGTGGTACTGGAAAGACCGGACCGTGCAGGCGCACTGGAGCTCTTGAGCACCGAGCCTGCCCAACCTTACCTGGTTGAATGCTCACGGTCGCCCTGCCAATGCGGCGAGGTGGAATAGCCCGCACTGGGCTATGCAGGCGAACCGGAGACACCAAGCGCAAGGCTGGTGCCATGTAAGCCGGCCCAAGGAGACGCACTGGGGACCAGCTGCGTAGAGCCGGCTTCATGGCATTAGGCTCGACGCTCAATCTAGCCCGGCCGACACGCGGAGCTGGAATATACCGCACCGGGCTATGCACCCGCACTGGAGACACCGTGCGCACCACTGCATAACACGGTGCCTGTCCGGTCTCTCTAGCCCCCCGGTAAGCACAGGGAGTTTGCGCAGGTCTCCTACCTGGCGTAGCCATACTCCCTGTTAGCCCCCCCCCCCAATACATTTTTGGGGCTGACTCCCGGGCTTCCTTGCACGCCGCCGTGCTTGCTTTGCCAACTCCATTCTCCGATAACCTTCCGCGCACTGCTCCATCGAATCCCAGGCGGGCTCTGGCACTCTCCCTGGGTCGACCGCCCACCTGTCTATCTCTTCCCAAGAAGTATAGTCCATACTGTACTCCTCTTTGGGCTGCTCCTGTTGCCTCTTCTCCTGCTGCACCTTTGGGCGGCTACACTCCCCTGGTTTAGCCCAGGGTCCTCTCCCGTCGAGGATTTCCTCCCATGTCCAGAAATCCTTATTACGCATCTCCCACTGCTGCTGCTGCTCCTGCCTCTGTTCCTTCTCCTGCTGCTGCTGCCTGTTGACACGCCGCTTGGTCCAGTTAAGGTGGGTGATTCTGTCACGGTTTTCTGTATGAGAAGGAGAGTCGGACCAAAATGCAGCGTGTAGATTGCGATCCATGTTTTAATAAACAAACGTAAAACACGAATCAATACAAACACTACAAAATAAAGAACGTAATGAACGTAACGAAAACCTAAACAGCCCTATCTGGTGAAAACACATAGACAGGAACATCAAGACACTAAGGACAATCACCCACAAAACCCAACACCAAACAGGCTACCCCAATATGGTTCCCAATCAGAGACAATGACGAACACCTGCCTCTGATTGAGAACCATATCAGGCCAAACATAGAACTAGACAAACTAGACATGAAACATAGAATGCCCACTCAGCTCACACCCTGACCAACCAAAACATAGAAATTTACAAAGTAAACTATGGTCAGGGTGTGACACCATCTGATCATTTATCACTCCAGTGTTAATCTGCAAAATTGTAATTATTCGCCTACCTCCTCATGCCTTTTGCACACAATGTATATAGACTCTCTTTTTTTTCTTTGTTAATTGTTTACTCCATGTGTAACTCTGTTGTCTGTTCACACTGCTATGCTTTATCTTGGCCAGGTCGCAGTTGCAAATGTGAACTTGTTCTCAACTAGCCTACCTGGTTAAATAAAGGTGAAATAATAAAAAAATAGATGCAAGGACTGACCATCCCTGTCATGAGATCAAAATGCTATATTTTTAAACCATGTTTTTGAAGCAAAACGCGTATACATTGTCATACGTCTCTGTGTGGCCTCAGCCTCAAATAAAGTGTTAACATTTGCTTTGCTGTGGCCAGTTGCGGGTGTGATGGGAAAGGCCAAGACTGAGTGATGGCTGGAGAAGGAGGCCCTTGAGTGACCTGAACCCGGGGTTTATCAGGGCTGGGTATCCTGTGTGTGCGTGTGTGTCCTGCCTTAGGGCGGTGGGGTGAGCTCCTTCCTGTCTGAAGCAAGACTCTCCATCTGTCCTGGATCCATCGGTAGGGCTGGGGAGGTCATTGGCCTTGTTCTAAATAGCACCCTATTTCCTACAAAGGGCTGGCCAAACGTAGTGCACTATCTAGAGAAAAGGGTGCCATAACTTGAGATTTTACAAAAAAAAAAATGTAATAACCCTATGCAGGCTCTTCATCAAGACTTGCAAAACACTCCACTTTTGTCGCTGACTGTCATCCACTTTAGCATGTATCCTAAAGTGGGATGGGGTCTGTTTTCTTTTTCTCTGTTTACTGCTTTTTATTTACATTCTCTATGACATATTTTAAGTCCTCTTCACTCTCTTCCTCCATAACATCTCTCCTGGCAAATCTTACTCCTTCCTTGTCATCTGACAACATCTATCTCTCGTTCGTTCGTTGTTTAACATTCTGCCAACTCTGCACTGTAGCGCCTGTGATGGACATGAGAGGAGGGGTGAATAGGCATGAGGGGGTTGTTGTAGGTATGAGCAGGGCCCAAAGTTTGATATTGACCACATGACCTGACCAGAAACAACTTTGCGCCACAGTTATACACTATAAGCTTAGGCCCCTGTAAGGTCACATACTCAGGGCCCCATAGAAATGAGGTTAAGAAGTCAATTTTTTGTGGCTGGTTTGTCTAGGCTAGTGGAAAACACCATCACCTTTTAGCACATATCTGCTGGTCTGCATGGGATGGAATCCTCATCCAGCTTTGTCTCACAAATGTCTCCTCACTCTGTCTATATACACTATTCTGCCTGTGCAATATAATACCTAAAACATACCTAGGGGGAATTACACTTTTCGCCTATGTGTGTTGTCGTCCAATATGTATTGTACATGCTACTAAGTATAATGTTCATACACTACCGTTCAAAAGTTTGGGGTCACCAAGAAATGTCCTTGTTTTTTAAAGAAAAGCACTTTATTTTTTGTCCATTATAATGACATCATCAAATTGATCAGAAATACATTGTAGACATTGTTCATCTTGAAAATGACTATTATAGCTGGAAACGGATGATTTTTAATGGAATATCTACAGTGCCTTGCGAAAGTATTCGGCCCCCTTGAACTTTGCGACCTTTTGCCACATTTCAGGCTTCAAACATAAAGATATAAAACTGTATTTTTTTTGTGAAGAATCAACAACAAATGGGACACAATAATGAAGTGGAACGACATTTATTGGATATTTCAAACTTTTTTAACAAATCAAAAACTGAAAAATTGGGCGTGCAAAATTATTCAGCCCCTTTACTTTCAGTGCAGCAAACTCTCTTCAGAAGTTCAGTGAGGATCTCTGAATGATCCAATGTTGACCTAAATGACTAATGATGATAAATACAATCCACCTGTGTGTAATCAAGTCTCCGTATAAATGCACCTGCACTGTGATAGTCTCAGAGGTCCGTTAAAAGCGCAGAGAGCATCATGAAGAACAAGGAACACACCAGGCAGGTCCGAGATACTGTTGTGAAGAAGTTTAAAGCCGGATTTGGATACAAAAAGATTTCCCAAGCTTTAAACATCCCAAGGAGCACTGTGCAAGCAATAATATTGAAATGGAAGGAGTATCAGACCACTGCAAATCTACCAAGACCTGGCCGTCCCTCTAAACTTTCAGCTCATACAAGGAGAAGACTGATCAGAGATGCAGCCAAGAGGCCCATGATCACTGGATGAACTGCAGAGATCTACAGCTGAGGTGGGAGACTCAGTCGTATATTGCACAAATCTGGCCTTTATGGAAGAGTGGCAAGAAGAAAGCCATTTCTTAAAGATATCCATAAAAAGTGTTGTTTAAAGTTTACCACAAGCCACCTGGGAGACACACCAAACATGTGGAAGAAGGTGCTCTGGTCAGATGAAACCAAAATGGAACTTTTTGACAACAATGCAAAACGTTATGTTTGCCGTAAAAGCAACACAGCTGAACACACCATCCCCACTGTCAAACATGGTGGTGGCAGCATCATGGTTTGGGCCTGCTTTTCTTCAGCAGGGATAGGGAAGATGGTTAAAATTGATGGGAAGATGGATGGAGCCAAATACAGGACCATTCTGGAAGAAAACCTGATGGAGTCTGCAAAAGACCTGAGACTGGGACGGAGATTTGTCTTCCAACAAGACAATGATCCAAAACATAAAGCAAAATCTACAATGGAATGGTTCAAAAATAAACATATCCAGGTGTTAGAATGGCCAAGTCAAAGTCCAGACCTGAATCCAATCGAGAATCTGTGGAAAGAACTGAAAACTGCTGTTCACAAATGCTCTCCATCCAACCTCACTGAGCTCGAGCTGTTTTGCAAGGAGGAATGGGAAAAAATGTCAGTCTCTCGATGTGCAAAACTGATAGAGACATACCCCAAGCGACTTACAGCTGTAATCGCAGCAAAAGGTGGTGCTACAAAGTATTAACTTAAGGGGGCTGAATCATTTTGCACGCCCAATTTTTCAGTTTTTGATTTGTTAAAAAAGTTTGAAATATCCAATAAATGTCGTTCCACTTCATGATTGTGTCCCACTTGTTGTTGATTCTTCACTAAAAAATACAGTTTTATATCTTTATGTTTGAAGCCTGAAATGTGGCAAAAGGTCGCAAAGTTCAAGGGGGCCGAATACTTTCGCAAGGCACTGTATATAGGCGTATATAGGCCCATTATCAGCAATCATCACTCCTCTGTTCCAATGGCACGTTGTGTTAGCTAATCCAAGTTTATAATTTTAAAAGGCTATTTGAGCATTAGAAAATCCTTTTGCAATTGTTAGCGCAGCTGAAAACTTCTGTTTTGATTAAAGAAGCAATAAAACTGGCCTTTAGACTAGTTGAGTATCTGGAGCTTCAGCATTGCTGGCCTTCTAGGAGTTGCAAAGAAAAAGCCATATCTCAGACTGGTCAATAAAAATAAAAGATTACAAGATGGGCAAAAGAACACAGACACTGGACAGAGGAACTCTGCCAAGAAGGCCAGCATCCCGGAGTTGCCTCTTTACTGCTGACGTTGAGTCTGGTGTTTTGTGGGTACTATTTAATGAAGCTGCCAGTTGAGGACTTGTAAGACGTCTGTTTCTCAAACCAGACACCCTACCTGCCCAATGCATAATACCAACTGTAAAGTTTGGTGGAATGGAATGATGATCATGGGCTGTTTTTCATGGTTCTGGCTAGGCCCCTTTAGTTCCAGTGAAGGGAAATCTTAATGCTACAACATACAATGATGTTCTAGATTATTCTGTTCTTCCAATTTTGTGGCAACAGTTTGGGGAATGCCCTTTCCTGTTGACAAAGCATCACAATGCCCCCGTTCACAAAGCGAGGTCCATACAGAAATAGTTTGTCGATATCGGTGTGGAAAATTGACTGGCCTGCACAGAGCCCTGACCTCAACCCCATCAAACACCTTTTGGATGAATTGGAATGCCGACTGCGAGCCAGGCCTAATCGCCCATTATCAGTGCCCGACCTCTGATGCTCTTGTGGCTGAATGGAAGCACGTCCTCGCAGCAATGTTCCAACATCTAGTGGAAAACCTTCCTGGAAGAGTGGAAGCTGTTATTGCAGCAAAGGGTGGAACAACTCCATATTGATGCCCATGATTTTGGAATGAGATGTTCAACGAGCAGGTGTCCACATACTTTTGGTCATGTAGTGTATCACTACATGTAGTTCCCTTAATCTTGTAGACTTGCGGACTGTGTACAGTGTGTTTGTACTAGACACCTGGAGAATTGAACACGGTTATTGCACTCACACAGTGGTGGAAAAAGTACTAAATTGTCATATTGAGTAAAAGTAAAGATACCTTAACAGAAAATGACTTGTGTAAAAGTCACCCAGTAAAATACTATTTGAGTAAAAATCTTAAAGTATCTGGTTTTAAATGTACTTAAATACAGTGGTGGAAAAAGTACTCAATTGTCATACTTGAGTAAAAGTAAATGCTATACATCAAATTCCTTATATTAAGCAAACCAGACAGCACAATTTTGTTATTTCATATGTTTTACGGACAGACTGGCACCCTCCAACACTCAGACATAATTTGCAAACACAGTACCCCACCCACCAAAACGACTTAAGGAGTATTTTTATGAAGTACTTTACACCACACATCCTATTAAAGGAGCCAAACAATGGGGGAAATCCTTGAAATTTTCTGTAGAGATGGACATGGTCCTTTTTCTTATCCGGAATATTCTTCTGATGTCCTCCCTTTTGTCTTTCTTTCGCTCTTTCCTCCAGCCTTCTCTCCTTCCTCCCTGTTGTCTTCCCTCCTTCCTCTCTGTAGAGGATAGAGAGAGAATAGAAAGAGGAGTAACCTTGATGCCTAGATCAGTGACGTTATTCTCTCCCCATTGGGAGGACACTACTGTCTCCCTCCCTCTCCCCGTCTGCCCCTCCCTCTCTTAAACTCTCACTCTGCTGTTCTCTTTAATTGATGACGCACTGAAGGGGATGCGTAGGGGTCAGGGGAGGAGAGAAACAGGAGAGAGAGATTAACAGAAAGCGTGTACTTTTTTTCAGTGTACACACACTAACAAACAGGGGAATGACATCTGTAATGTGTGTTTGTTGGACTGAGACGGAAAGAGGGAAATGTGTACGTTTGTTAGTTTGAGCTTGTCTCTGTGTGTGTGTATACGTGTGCATTCGCACCAAATTCGTCAGCCTTTTACAGATGCACATCAATTAAAGCATGATAAGCTTAGTGTTCAAACAATACTGGACTACTGATGCTTATGTAAGATTTTCATAAGAGTTGTGGCAGCCTCCCTGGTTTTGTTTGTTGTGCTTGTTCATTTACAGCGCTCGTAGTGTGCTCAAGTGGCTAGCTTAATTAGGGCAGCATTTTGTTGTCAGCAGAGAAGAGAATATCCTTTCTGTGCCCGAACAACAACAGTCATGCAGGCTCTGGCTAAACAGTGCATTATATATGGAATAGCGTTCCGTTCCGTTCTCTCTGTGGTGGCTGACTGTAACCAGGGAGGGGAGGGGGCGGAGGCCGCCCTCTATGGGTAGAGGTATGGAAATGCAAGATGACTGGCCACTGAACAGATGAATGGCTTGGTACACTCTTAGAAAAAAGGTTTCCTAAAGGGTTCTTCGGGCTGTTCACATAGGAAAACCCTTTTTGGTTCCAGGCAGAACTCTTTTGGGTTCCATGTAGAACCGAAGAAAAGGGTTCTACCTGGAACCAAAAATAGTTTTCCTATGTGGACAGCCGAAGAACCCTTTTAGCTTCTAGATGGCACTGTTTTTTTTCTAAGAGTGTTACGCTACATGGATGAATGGGTATGTTATTATTGTCAGTACAGATACCAAATCTAGGTTTAATATACTCCACAATTTGTAAAATGTTTGCAAGAACAGGAAAACACTGACGAAAATATGAATTAGCCTTTCTCTTGCCAGGCTTCTATGTATGTCTGTATTTTGCTCTTCTATGACCTGTCTGTCTCTCTCACTCTTGGAAATTTTATTTATTTTAAATGTTTTATAATAATGCACACAGAAGCAAGCTTTCCAAAGAAAATGGACCCCCTCCCTTTCCCCTCTATGGGCTAAAATTACCCATCTTTCTCTGCTTTCTCGACTTCACCTCTCTATCTCATCATCAATGCTTGTTTCTGTGTAATTCCCCTTTTCTTACACTTGTTCCTCTCCTTTTCTAAGAAGTATATCAAAATCAGTTTATCTCACACTGTCAATCCCTATCCTTTCTTTCTTTGTTTGTCCTCCCCACCCCCACCTCCTTAGCAGAATCCCGCCTTTCCTCCTTCACTTTCTCCCTCTGTTTTTCATTCGCTCTGTCTCGCTCTTGCTGTCTGTCTGCTTTCTCTTACTCTGTAACTCGCCCTCTTTCACTCCCACTGTCTTCCTCCTACCCTCCCTCACTCTTCAATTTCTTTGTGCTCAGTGTTTATAGTCATTCACTAACTGCATAGAGAAGGAGAGAGTGGGAGAGGGAGACCGAGAGAACAAGTGTAAGGACTAACTCTTGAATACTTTATTAAAGGTAAGTAAAGTGGAAATGTTCTCATTTATCCTTCCATCTCTTTTTTTTCTCTCCTTTCTTTCTTTTTTTCTCTCCTTCTATCTCCCTACTTCTTTCGTATGATTGTTCTAACCTGAGAGAATAAGCTTATTGCCCTTAAACCAGCTGTTGACAGCTGTGCTGCGCTGTGCCTGGGGTGTGTGTTAGGCTGTTGCTAGGGGCAATAAAAAGTGTGTGTTTGTGTGGGAGGGAGTTGTTGTGACTCTTTGGCTTGGACTCATTTTCAGAGAGAAGAGAGAGAGAGGTCACGAATTGAAGAAAAGAGGAAAGGGAGATTGCTGAACCCTGACTTCCGTTTCTAAGTCGCCAGTGAGCAGCGTGCGTGTGCGTGTGTGTGTTTGTGAGCAGCGCTCTGCCTTCCAGTCCTCATAGATAAAGGGGTTTGAAAAGGTACAGGACATGGATCCTCACACACGCACGTGCACACACACACATATACATATATGCACATCCACACAGAAACGCACACTACCTTTTGAGGGTCCAGTGTGAGTGTCTTTGAAGGTCAAACACTAAAGTGGTGAGAGAGGGACAGGGAGTGTGTTTGCTCTGAGATGTAAGCAAAGAGAGGGACATTATTTACTTACTGCTTCTAAGGACAAAATCGGCCCACAGCTGGCTGCACGTGTGTGTGTGTGTGTGTGTGTATTTATGTTGGTGATGCAAGGGACAGATAGGTGAAATTGTTTCGTGCTGATGTTTGTTGCAATGTAACTGTTTACACTAAAATATTGACAAAACCATCAACTTGAAGTCAGGGCAAGAAATAATCGATCC
The DNA here is from genome assembly GCF_013265735.2 of Oncorhynchus mykiss. Taxonomy (NCBI): domain Eukaryota; kingdom Metazoa; phylum Chordata; class Actinopteri; order Salmoniformes; family Salmonidae; genus Oncorhynchus; species Oncorhynchus mykiss. Next base: position 40,956,480 of record NC_048579.1, on the reverse strand, counting down.
TAAAGTTTAAGACAGATTCTAAAGCATTTTCGTTTATTTATGTTAGAGTTCCTGTTTTGTGCTGCTTTGTTTCTGTCTGATGTCTTTGCCGTTCTCACTATTGACTTTAAACGTCATTTTTAGATAAGCTGAAAGAGACATTTTTGGCATGTTGTCATATAATGTGGGTTGTTACAGATCCAATATCAGAGGTAAAAGGTCAGTTTCCTGACAGTGTTTCTAATTCAATGGCCCTGCCTGTTTCCCCTAGGTACAGATCAGCAACCGTTCAGATGTTCCCAGGGTGCAGTGTCTGTTTGGTTTGTTATCTCACTGTAGCAGAGGCTAGTGTGTGTGTGTGTTCCTTTACTTGTGGAGACCAGAAGTCACCACAAGAATAGTAAAAAAATACAAATTGGACCAGCTGGGGACATTTTGTTAGTCCCCACAAGGTCAAATGATATTTCTTAGGGTTAAGGTTAGAATTACAGTACCAGTCAAAAGTTTGGACACACCTACTCATTGGGCTCCCGAGTGGCGCAGCGGTCTAAGGCACTGCATCTCAGTGCTTGAGACGTCACTACATACACCCTGGTTCGATTCTAGGCTGTATCACAACTGGCCGTGATTGGGAGTCCCATAGGGCGGCACACGATTGGCCCAGCATCATCTGGGTTTGGCTGGTGTAGCCTGTCATTGTAAGTAAGAATTTCTTCTTAACTGACTTAATTAAAAAAAAAAAAAAGAGTGAAGACATCAAAACTATGAAATAACACATGGAATAATGTAGTAACAAAAATGTGTTAAACATATATTTGAGATTCTTCAAAGTAGCCAACCTTTTCCTTGATGACAGCTTTGCACACTCTTAGCATTCCAACTAACAGGTGTGCCTTGTTAAAAGTACATTTGTGGAATTTCTTTCCTTCTTAATGCGTTTCATCCAATCAATTGTGTTGTGACAATGTAATGGTGTTATACAGAAGATGGTCTTTTACCAAATAGGACTAAGTCCATATTATAGCAAGAACAGCTCAAATAAGCAAGTGCAGTCGTAAAACCATCAAGTGCAATGTTGGAACTGGCTCTCATGACGCCACAGGAAAGGAAGACCCAGAGTTACTTCTGCTGCATAGAATAAGTTAGTTACCAGCCTCAGAAATTGCAGCCCAAATAAATGCTTCACAGAGTTCAAGTAACAGACACATCTTAACATCAACTGTTCAGAGAAGACTGAGTGAATCAGGCCTTCATGGTCAAATTGCTGCAAATAAACCACTATTAAAGGACACCAATTATAAGAAGAGACTCGTTTGGCATAGGGACAGGAGGAACACAGATATTAGACCTGTGGAAATCTGTCATTTTGGTCTGATGAGTCCAAACTTGAGATTTTTGGTTCCAACTGCATGTCTTTGTGAGACAAGTAGGTGAACGGATGATCTCCGCTTATGTGGTTCCCACCATGAAGCATGGAGGAGGAGGTGTGATGGTGTGCTTTGCTGGTGACACTGTCAGTGATTTATTTAGAATTCAAGGCACACTTAACCAGCATGGCTACCACAGCATTCAGTATGGTTTGGGATGAGTTGGACCGCAGACTGAAGGAAAAGCAGTGCTCAGCATATGTGGGAACTCCTTCAAGATTATTGGAAAAGCATTCCAGGTGAAGCTGGTTGAGAGAATTCCAAGAGTGTGCAAAGCTGTCAAGGCAAATTTTGCTACTCCTGAAGAATCTAAAATATATTTTGATTTGTTTAACACTTTTTTGGTCACTACATGATTCCAAATGTGTTATTTCATAGTTGTCTTCACAACTATTATGATGTCTTCACTATTATTTGACATAGTAGAAAAACCTTTGAATTAGTAAGTGTGTCCAAACCTTTGACTGGTACTGTAGGGTTAGGAGCTAGGGTTAATTTTAGGGTTCGGGCAAGTGTACGGGTTAGGGTTATGGAAAAATAGGATTTTGAATGGGGCTGAATTGTGTCCCTACAAGGTTAGTTGGTCAAGACTTTGTGTGTGTGCATGTGCTGTGACCCCAGAGACCTAGGGTTGCATCCTAAATGACTCCCTAGTAGTGCGTGCTCTGGTCAAAAGTAGTGTACTATGTAGGGAATAGGGTGCCATTTGGGACGCATTCCCGGTCTCTGCTGATTAAGGAAGATCACCTGACCTCTGATCTCAGCTTTCAAGACACCTCGAGGGACAGTGAAACACACCCTGGTGACAGGAATTTATCTGTGGACTTCTTTAACTATTCCTGTGGGGACCAGAAGTAAACAAACAAAAATTTGACCAACTCGAGGTCAAATTCTATTTCTAGAAGGTTTAGGGTTAAAGTTAGAATTAGTGTTAGGGTTTGAATTACGTTAAGGTTTAGGACCTGCGTTAGGTTTTGGGGTTAAGGCTAGGGTTAGGGGTTAGGAAAAATAGGATTTTGAATGGGATTGAATTGTGTGTCCCCCACAAGGTTAGCTGTACAAGACATGTGTGTGTGTGGGCGCTGAGTAATCCCCAGATGCAGCACTGACCCTCTCCATTCACAGCTGACAGGGATGAGCATCTGGAAAATGTCACTCACTACTTCCTTTAATGAGCAAACTGTGTCAATGTGGATCTGTGTGTGTGACTATTTTATAATTGTGTGCATGTGTGGGACTATATACCCGCTTAGATTTAAAGTCCCCTGTTTTCGGGACCATCAAGGTTCTGGTACCGGTTCTGACTTACATTTTCGCTTATAAACTGGTATTTGGATACCATAGATAGAAATGGCTTGCATTGAGCGATAGCCCCGATTCTCACGGACACTGCCTGTGTGAAGCAGGATGTGAAATCTGACACCATTTTAAGCTGGGATGGCCCTCCTAGCATTTAATTCGCTATTCTGACTGTCCATCAACTCCTGGCTGATCCATACATCACACCAACTAACAACGCATATGCCTGGAATCCTTACATCGTAACGCAGCAGGATAGAGTAGTTTCAACACTGTAGCACATTCAGAGATTGATTTGTAGCCAGTAATCAAAAATAATTAATAGATTTTTAACAAATAGAAAGCGCTATGTGCCATAGATGGACAATATTAATATGAGATGAAAGGTGAGTTCCTAACAAGTTCAGTGATCCAAGCTAGAGCTCTGTGAGACATTCACAGCGATGAGAACAGATGTTTTGATCAAGAGGGACCTTTAGAAAATATGCACATTTTCTCTAAAGCTAAATATATAAATATGTATTTTACAGTTATAAGGAAGGTAAAATCTTATAGTTAATTATTTAGAAAAAATATAAGTAATTTCAAGCCGTATTCATATAGTATTTCATATGTGTACTATGTTCTTGAGCTTGTGTCCTTCCTCAAAAGTGACTACACCTCAGCAGTTTAACAATTTTTACCAGAAAAGTTAGATTTCAACCTTAGAGTATGCAACATTACTAGTTGTTGTTTATGGCCCTCTCATGATAAATCATTACTTTGGGGAATACTTAGATTACATTTAGTTAAATTTAAGACTTTTGTGACATCTATTGGTTACATTTCCCCAGGCAACTTGGCAAGTCACAGTGAAACACAGCTTTAGTATTTGTTTGTGTGTGCCTTTACTGTGTGTGTGCTTGAGAGTGATGCTGGTGATTATTTGTGTTTAGTGAGTTGGACCTCGCCCATGTCTCATGGCGTCTGTGTGTCTGAGCACCTACACTCGGGGGATCAGGGTCCTGTAGTAAACTGCCCCCTCCCTCCCCTTCTCTCTCTGTTTCTCTCTGTCCCTCTCTTTCCCCCCTTTCTGTCTATCCCTCTCCCTTTTCTCTTTCTTTACTTCTCCCTCTCTCCCTTTCTCTCTGTCCCCCTTTCTCTCTTTCTGTCTGTCCCTCTCTCTTTCTATACTTCTCTCTGTCACCCTCTCTCCTCTCTCCCATAGTCCTCCTTATCTCTCTCTCACGCAGTCCCTCAGTCATTTTCTCTTGCTTAGTATTCTAGTCAGCGAGTATTCATCTCACCCAGTCAAAGAAGGTTTTGTTTCTGTGAGAGTATGTATAACATGACAACTGTATATGTGTTTATACAACAGAATGTGTATCATCTCTATATGTGTGTATGTGCATGTATGCGTTCCTGCATATGTGTGTGGGGGACTGTGGTGACCTCTGTGGCGATACAGTGGTGAGATGGTGGGTTGACTGTATTTCCAGCTCTTGGGGGCAGAAGGCTGAACTGTGCCAGGGTGAACTCCACCAATGTCGCTTTCCTTCAAAAACACTCCTCAGGAAACCACTTCAAACAATCACATTCCGCACAGTGAAAGTCCCGCACCACTCCTGCAGCTCGGGAAAACCTCTCCCTTCCCTTCGCCTCCCTCAGCACGGGTACTCCCTCTCTCTCTCTTCTCTCTCACACACACACACACACACACACACACACACACACACACACACACACACACACACACACACACACACAGGCAAGCTCGCATGCAGATTCACTCTTACCCATTTATGTACACAGACACACACACACACACGTGCAGATATACACACAAATATGGAATCTTATACTCTCTGGATCCCGTTTAGGTATAGGTGGAAGAACACCCCGTGGATTTAGCCCCAAGAAGTAGGCCTGCTTCTGTGTGTGTGTACAGTACAAGTTTGGAGACACCTACTCATTGCAGGGTTTTTATTTATTTAGACTATTTTCTACATTGTAAAATAATAGTGAAGATGTCAAAACTATTAAATAACACATACGGAATCATGTAATAACCAAAAAAAGTGTTAAACAAATCAAAATATTTTTAGATTCTTCAAAGTAGCCACCCTTTGCCTTGATTACAGCTTTGCACACTCCTGATCTTCTCTCTAACAGATTCATGAGGTAGTCACCTGGAATGCATTTCAATTAACAGGAGCGACTTGTTAAAAGTAAAAAAAATTGCATTCTCAAATCAAATCACATTTTATTTGTCACATGCGCCGAATACAACATTAAACCTAGAATCCCACATAGAACCTTACAGTGAAGTGCTTACTTACAAGCCCTTAACCAACAATGCAGTTTTAAGAAAAATACAAAAAAAAGTAACAAATAATTAAAGAGCAGCAGTAAAATAATAATAGCGAGGCTATATACAGGGGGTACAAGTACAGAGTCAATGTGCGGGGGCACTGGTTAGTCGAGGTAATTGAAGTAATATGTACATGTAGGTAGAGTTATTAAAGTGACTATGCATAGAGATAACAGAGTAGCAGCAGCATAGGGGGGGGGGGGGGGGGCAAATGCAGATAGTCTGGGTAGCCATTTGATTAGATGTTCTGGAGTCTTATGGATTGGGGGTAGAAACTGTTTATAGAAGCCTCTTGGACCTAGACTTGGCACTCCGGTACCACTTGCTGTGCGGTAGCAGAGAGAACAGTCTATGACTAGGGTGGCTGGAGACAATTTTTAGGGCCTTCCTCTGACACCACCTGGTATAGCGGTCCTGGATGGCAGCAAGCTTGGCCCCAGTGATGTATTGGGCCGTTCGCCCTACTGTCACGATCGTTTGCATAAACGGACCAAGGCGCAGCGTACGTAGAGTTCCACATTATTTATTAGAAAGTGAAACTTAGAAAAAACAAAACAATAACGAATAAACAAACCGTGACGACAATGCAGTGCTAACAGGCAACTAAACAAACAATATCCCAGAAGCCACAGGTGGAAAATGCAACTTAAGTATGATCCCCAATTAGAGACAACGATTACCAGCTGCCTCTAATTGGGAATCATACACAAACCCCAACATAGAAAATTAAACCTAGAACCCCACATAGAAATTATTAACTAGACTAAAACCCCTAGTCACACCCTGACCTACTCTACCATAGAAAATACAGGCAGGTCAGGACGTGTCACCTACCTTGCCGTTGAAGGCCGAGCAGTTGCCTTACCAGGCAGTGATGCAACCCAACCAGGATGCTCTCGTTGGTGCAGCTGTAGAACCTTCTGAGGACCCATGCCAAATCTTTTGAGTCTCCTGAGGGTGAATAGGTTTTGCCGTGCCCTCTTCACGACTGCCTTGGTGTGCTTGGACCATTTTAGTTTGTTGATGATGTGGACGCCAAGGAACTTGAAGCTCTCAACCTGTGCCACTACAGCCCGTCGATGAGAATGGCGGCGTGCTCAGACCTCCTTTTCCTGTAGTCCACAATCATCTCCTTTGTCTTGATCACGTTGAGGGATAGGTTGTTGTTCTGGCACCACATGGTCAGGTCATTGAACTCCTCCCTATAGGCTGTCTCATCGTTGTCAGTGATCAGGTTCTACCACTGTTGTGTCATCGGCAAACTTAATGATGGTGTTGGAGTCGTGCCTGGCCGTGCAGTCATGAGTGAGCAGGGAGTACAGGAGGGGACAGAGCACGCACCCCTGAGGGGTTTTCTTTCCTTCTTAATATGTTTGAGACAATCTGTTGTGTTGTGACAAGGTAGGGGTGGTATACAGACGATAGCCCTATTTGGTAAAAGACCAAAGAGAAACGACAGTCCATTACTTTAAGACATGAAGTTCAGTCGATCCTGAACATTTCGAGAACTTTGAAAGTTTCTTCAAGTGCGGTCGCAAAAACCATGAAACGCTGTGATGAAACTGGCTCTCATGACGACCGCCACAGGAAAGGAAGACCCAGAGTTACCTCTGCTTCAGAGGATAAGTTACCAGCCCTCAGAAATTGCAGCCCAAATAAATGCTTCACAGAGTTCAAGTAACAGACAAATCTCAACATCAACTGTTCAGAGGAGACTGAGTGAATCAGGCCTTCATGGTCGAATTGCTGCAAAGAAACCACTACTAAAGAACACCAATAATAAGAAGAGACTTGCTTGGGTCAAGAAACACGAGCAATGGACATTAGACCAGTAGAAATCTGTCCTTTTGGTCTGATGAATCCCAATTCGAGATTTTTGGTTCCAACGCATTATCTCTGCATGTGTGGTTCCCACCGTGACGCATGGAGGAGGAGGTGTGATGGTGTGGGGGTGCTTTGCTGGTGACACTGTCAATGATTTATTTAGAATTCAAAGTACACTTAAACAGCAAGGCTACCACAGCATTCTGTAGCGATATGCCATCTATCTGGTTTGCGCTTAGTGGGATTATCAATTGTTTTTCAACAAGACAATGACCCAAAACACACTTCCAGGCCGTGTAAGAGCTATTTGACCAAGAAGGAGTGTGATGGAGTGCTGCATCAGATGACCTGGCCTCCACAATCAACCGACCTCATCCCAATTGAGATGGTTTGAGTTGGACCACAGAGTGAAGGAAAAGCAGTGTTCAGCATATGTGGGAACTCTTTTCAAGACTGGTGGAAAATCATTCCAGGTGTAGTTGGTTGAGAGAATGCCAAGAGTGGGCAAAGCTGTCATCAAGTCAAAGGGTGGCCACATTGAAGAATCTAAAGTATATTTTGATTTGTTTAACTTTTTTTGGTTACTACATGATTCCCTATGTGTTATTTCATAGGTATGTCTTCACTACTATTCTACAATGTAGAAATTAAGATAAACCCTTGAATGAGTAGGTGTCAAATTTTGACTGGTACTGAATCTGTGTGTGTGTGTGTGTGAACATTGCAACTCCTAAACGTAACTCTAACCTCTACCATAGTAATTTGTTGCACATACTCTAACCAATGGAGGCTGCTGAGGGGAGGACGGACATTCACTCCATTCCAGACATTATTATGAGCAGTTCTCCCCTCAGCAGCTTCCACTGACTCCAATTTCAGTGCAGGCCTCTCTGTGTTGTTCAGCCTAACTTCACTTCACTGAGTTTCGGTTCTATGTACTGGTTACTCCTCATACACTAGATTAAAACGTTAATAAGTAAGCCTTGTCCGAGCCAGAATTGCACATAGCGCATTATATACAACATTTATCTCAGGGAAATTGTCATCAAAATTTTACTGGAATAACGAAATATAATAACAATAGACTTTTACAATTTTTCTTTTACAACATTTCTTCTGTATATACTGTACATTCGACTAATAAGGATCCTGCCTGGCTATCTCCTGTTTCTGCAGCGTGAGGTAGCTTGATATACAATTATCTCCCCCTGGACAGGATGCTGGTCTATTATGTAGTTACTCTGCATACAGAGTTCGGGAAATGTTTAGAAACTGTTTACTTCTCATACAGAGTTCTGGGGATTGTTTCTCTGGTGCTGTCCTACTGGCACCGTTGCGTTCTAATTTCCAGTAAAGCAACCACACATGTTCAGCGTCATCCCCGTTCCTATGACCCCACCTGAACCCTCCAGCTGTTCCCGCAACAGCCTATGCAATTGGCTGCTCCACATTCATGATTCATATTATAGCCTCTGTGAAAAGACTGCTTGTCCTCCCTGGCCATACAGAGTTCGGGAAATGTTTAGAAACTGTTTACTTCTCATACAGAGTTCTGGGGATCCAGAAATAAATGATAATGGTGGTAATAATAATCACAAAACAGGATCACTTTTCACTACAAATGGCTGTGGGTATTTACTGCATTTCTTTGTTTGTGGTTACTTCCAAAATGGTACCCTACTGTATATCTTACATAGTGTTTTGACCAGACTAGAGGTTGACCGATTAATCGGCATGGCCAATTTAATTAGGGCCGATTTTCAAGTTTTCATAACAGTCGGTAATCAGCATTTTTGGACGCTGATTTTGGCCAATTACATTGCACTCCACGAGGAAACTGTGTGGCAGGCTGACCACCTGTTATGTGAGTGCAGCAAGGAGCCAAGTTAAGTTGCTAGCTAGCATTGATTGTTTTTTATAAGATAAATGTAATCTTAACATAATCACTAGTTAACTACACATGGTTGTGTGATATTACTAGTTTAACTAGCTTGTCCTGCGTTGCAAATAATCAATGCGGTGCCTGTTAATTTATCATCGAATCACAGCCTACTTCGCCAAACGGGTGATGATTTAACACACGCATTCGTGAAAAAAGCACTGTCGTCGCACCAATGTACTTAACCATAAACATCAATCCCTTTCTTAAAATCAATGCCTTTCTTAAAATATACACAAGTATAGTATTTTTTTTTAAACCTGCATATTTAGCTAAAATAAATTAATGTTAGCAGGCAATATTAACTAGGGAAATTGTGCCACTTCTCTTGAATTCTGTGCAAGCAGAGTCAGGGAATATGCAGCAGTTTGGGCTGCTTGGCTCGTTACAAGTGTGAACTGTGTGAAGACCATTTCTTCCTAACAAAGATCGTAATTAATTTGCCAGAATTTTACATAATGATGACATAACATTGAAGGTTGTGCAATGTAACAGCAATTTTTAGACTTATGGATGTCACCCGTTCGATAAAATACGGAACGGTTCCGTATTTCACTGAAATAATAAACATTTTGTTTTCGAAATTGTAGTTTCCGGATTTGACCAAGTTAATGACCTAAGGCTCGTATTTCTGTGTGTTTTATTATATTATAATTAAGTCTATGATTTGATATTTGATAGAGCAGTCTGACTGCATGGTGGTTGGCAGCAGCAGGCTCGTAAGCATTCATTCAAACCGCACTTTCCTGTGTTTGCCAGCAGCTCTTCGCAATGGTTGGAGCACAGCGCTTTGCACTTTTACTTTCAGCTCCAACACAGTGTTTTTGCATTATTTAAACCAAATTGAACATGTTTCAATATTTATTTGAGACTAAATAGATTTTATTTATGTATTATATTAAGTTAATTAAGTGTTCATTCAGTATTTTTGTAATTGTCATTATTATAAATATATAAATAAAAATCAGCCGATTTTAATCGGTATCTGCTTTTTTTGGTCCTCCAATAATCGATATCGGTATCGGCGTTGAAAAATCATAATCAGTCAAACCCCTATGGGCTCTGGTCAAAGTAGTACACTAAATAGATAAAAGGGTGTAATTTGGTACGTAGCCTGGGTCTTATACCAAGTCACAGTTTTAAGATGTGATAACAATATACCCACTAGCTAGGGACATGACGTGTGCTCAGTATCTATAGTATGGGGTTTTGTTTATGGACTCATAGAGGAAGTGGCTGTTGGAAGAGACCAAGGTTTACCAGGCATACATCCTTTTCCTAGCTGGGTCGTGATCAGGAGAACGCAGCGTACTGAATATTGTAGATAGAAATGCCATGAATAGAGCTCACATGATTCCTAGGAAGCTAGTCTATTTTGTGGTGATGGCTTTGGATTGGATAGGAGGAAACGAGTACTGTGGGGGGGGGTGTAAAGGAGAGAGGAACATGGTCAATGGGTGTGATGTGGGCGGATGAAAGGAAGATTTTGAGAGTAGCCTATTAGAAAGGTCATACAGAGAGTACTTTGCGTGCAAGTGTGTGTGTGTGGGTCTGTTAGTGTGCAAGCGTGTGTCTCAAGAGATTTTCCCACGTTGTTTATATGGTTTCTTTTCAACCAGAAAATGTTGTCATGAAGACATCACGTTCCAAATTCTGCCAGCTGGAATGGTTCTTACAGGGAAGTGTTTCCAAACTGCCTTCTGAAGGGACACGTTGTGCTTATGTCAGTGTGCTCTTTCTGAGGCTTGTTGATGAGTAATGTTCTCATGCAGACAACGGCCCATTACGACCCTCCCCACTGTAGGATCTAAAAGGGTTGGAAGTTGGAACAGGTCACAGATGGAACCTAACATTTACCTTTAGAGAGAATGTTGTTTAGATGAGTTGGGAAGTTCATTGTTTGGAATGTCATCCCCGAGCTCGTCTTCCACACAAGCCAGTCTAGCATGAGGGCATTCTTAGAATTAGTGTCATACAGAGACTGTTATGGAGTTATCTGTGATGAGGAGAGTGCTTTTAACTGGCAGAGGTATGTGGTATGTTAAGGGCTTTGGTGAGGAGCGCGCTGGTGTTTCTATGCAACGAAGTTTGTATTCACAGAAGACCGTTAATGTAGTTGAGGGAAGGTTGAAGAACTGATTCTCTTTCCCATGGATCTAGGTTTAAAATAATGAAGGTTAACGCAACGTAATAATTCCATGCTGAGCATTCGAAAACAAACACATTCATTAGACCAGTGCATTAGACCATTCAACACATTTAAATAAATAGAATGGCAGTAAAACAGTTATGCTATGTGTTTGAGTAGTTAGCTGAAATACACTACGGTTGTGTTTTCTTTTCTACTTTGATGGCAAACTTTCTGTATGGCTACCATTCACTCCGTCATTTTCGCTCCGGCGCTGGTCCAATGAATTTGTTTCATTTCTAACACTTCTGCTTTGAATTATTATGTTGTCTTAAATTTAGTTGCTTTTAACCTCTGGGTTATGTGGGACGCTAGCGTCCCACCTGGCCAAAAGCCGGTGAAAATGCAGAGCGCCAAATTCAAATAAATTACTATAAAAATCAGACTTTCATGAAATCACACATGTAAGAATCCAAATTACAGCTACACTTGTTTTGAAATCTGACATGTTGGCTGGATTCACAAAGGCTTTTCAGGCGAAAGCAAACTATTGCTATTATCTGAGGCTATTATCTGAGGGTAGCACCTCCGTAAACAAAGAGAAAGCATATTTCAACCCTGCTGGCGCGACGCAAAACACAGAAATAATACCTTTGACGAGCTTCTTTTGTTGGCACTCCAATATGTCCCATAAACATCACAAATGGTCCTTTTTGTTCGATTAATTACTTCGATATATATCCAAAATGTCCATTTATTTGGCACATTTGATCCAGCAAAACAGCGGTTCCAACTTGCGCAACGTGAATACAAAATATCTCAAAAGTTACCTGTAAACTTTGCCAAAACATTTCAAACTACTTTTGTAATACAACTTTAGGTATTTTTTATCGTAAATAATCAAAAAAATTGAAGATGATCTGTGAAAATACTGCCCCCTGTCACCAAGAAATGAACCTAACCATGCATGAGGAAGTTATTTAGATTTGCCTGTGTAACTCAAACATTACTGTAGTTATCCATTGTTAAATAAACACTGTGTGTGTCGTGCTTGTGCGTGTGGTATGTTATAACCTGAGAAGGTTAATTAAACACAAGGATTTGGATCCATCCCCTGACGCTCCTGTATTTAGTCTGCTGCTCAGGGGGATCTCTCTCCTTTTTCCATTCTTCTCCCTCTCTCTCATGTGTGGCCTGGTTGTTTTCTCTAATACATTCCTTCATTCCAAGTCGGTACTGATGTGATGTCCTGTAACTTCTCTGTACTGCTTACTCTCTTTCTCTTATTTTTGTATTCATCTTCTATTATTATTGATGCAAACTCTTTTCTTCCTTTCTTCCCCATGCAGATGTCCAGCTACAAGCGCGCAACATTTGAGGAGGAGGAGGCGGCAGAAAACCCAGCTGATGGCGGCATGTCTCCGGACAGTGTGGAGGTCAGTCTGAGCTCATTGGTTGATGTGTGGGGGTCAGAGGTCAATGAAAATGGAGAGGCCACACAATGTCAGTGTGTTTATTATAGGACTAGGGTGAATTCGACTTGTACGCCGATCATGGGTCAGTTTTTCATTTTCCCCACTAATGGCTAAGGTACCTAGGGGAAACTTCACCCCGGAGCCTTATTACACAGAATCTGGGCTTAAACTCCTGTTCTATTAGCCCAACAATGAGAAACAGAAAATACTTAATCAAAGTATGATGTTATGTGGGAAACCATAAAAAAGGAAGAACAATGGATTTGTGAACAATGGATTTGTCATGTCTGTCTCTTGCTTTCTCTTGAATTTGGTCCCTGAAATGTCATTGTAAACAGTCAGAACTAAGTGTCATCATAGATGACAGAGCCCAGTGACACATAGATGTACAGTACTGATTTTAGAGGACATTATTGTCTGAGGAAAAGTGTGTAGAAGGTTCAGTGGATTATTACTACAGATGAACAGTAGTAGCACATTACCTTTAGACATGTAATGTGTGCAGAGCCTGTAGTCCATTGTGCAGAGCCTGTAGCACCTGGCTAGTAACAGGGATTGCCATTGAGGGTTGCCTTATTGCCCGTAGCAATTGAACTTGCAGTTGATCAAGTTGAGCCTGCTCTGTGGTTGCCCCATTGGGCAGGTAATAAAACAAGTTAAAACCAAACGGCAAAGAATTCCAATAGCCTTAAACTGAAATTTCTGGTTCCTCCTCATTGTTTAAGTGAAACAATTCATAGCATTTATGGCAGTTGGGAAAGTTGAGTCTGCTCTGAGAATTGTTTTACTGATAACAACCAAAATACAAATAATTCCAAAACATTAAGAACACCTGCTCTTTCCATGACATAGACTGACCAGGTGAATCAAGGTGAAAGCTATAATCCCTTATTTATGTCACTTGTCAAATCCTCTTCAATCAGTGTAGATAAAGGGGAGGAGACAGGTTAAAGAATGCTTTTTTTTTAGCCTTCAGACAGTTGAGACATGGATTGTGGAACCCAATATTAGGAATGTGGTCTTAATGTTTGGTATACTTAGTGTATATGGCACTTCTGGGTGTAAATAGCTCATTTACATTTTCAGGCAAGTGATCATAATGCTCGTGCAACCAAAAAAATACTCCTGGCTTATGCGATTAGGAGGTGTCTTTCAGACTCTAATGTCAGTCTCTGAATCACATACTGTATGCTACCCCATTTTAAATTGACATTTTAGTAATTTAGCAGACACTCTTATCCAGAGCAGCTTACAGTTAGTGCATTCTTCTTAAGACGGCTAGGTTATCAGAACTCACGATAAGACCCAGATGCAGACAGCTAGAATCACAGATGGTTATTGACCCAAACAGGGGGAAGGCAAAAGACAGGTCAAGGGCAGGCAGAGGTCCATAATCCAGGGCAGAGTCAGTAAGGTACAGAACGGCAGGCAGGCTCGGGGTCAGGGCAGGCAGAATTGTCAGAACCGGGGAAACTAGGAAACATAAACTTGAGAAAATGGGAAACACGCTGGTAAGACCTGACAAGACGAACTAGCAACAGAGAACACAGATATAAATGCAAAGGGGATAATGGGGAAGATGGGCGACACCTGGGGGGTTGGAGACAAGCACAAAGACAGGTGAAACCGATCAGGGTGTGACATAGGTGGGACAACTACATAGCTCAGTTATAGTAAGTTAATTGTTCCTCAATAAAGTAGCTATCAGCAAAGTTAGTGTTAGTAATTTCATATTTATTTTTAATCCCCACCCGAGACCGGGGTTCAACCCCCACATCCTCTCTTACTGAGTGCAAAACAATGTCATTGTTTACATTTTTTTTAAACTACACTAAATTGATACTTCATAGTAGTGCCTCGTGACAGAGTGAATGCCAAATCGAGAGCTGGCCAGTGATCAGTCAGGTGCTTCTACACCTGCATTGCTTGCTGTTTGGGGTTTTAGGCTGGGTTTCTGTACAGCACTTTGAGATATCAGCTGATGTACGAAGGGCTATATAAATAAATTTGATTTGATCATGCGAAATTGGGTTCTCGCTTCCGAGATTAACCTCATAGCGGTATTTAATTCATTAGAAAGTCACTCGGAAAGAGGAATGGAGGCTTAAAATGTGTATATATATTTTTTTATATATTCAGGCAGGTGGGAAAAAACTGTAGGAAGGGTGAACACAGGAATCATGTGCAGGGAGTGTTAGAACTCCACCACAGTTCTGTATGAATGGAGGCCCTCTTGACTATGTCTGTGGTACTTGTGATGTGATGTCATCCCATCCCATCCTCTCTTCTGTCTCTGACTCATGTATTTCCACAGGTTGGCTTCCGGAAGGGCGGCATCCAGCTCCTCAGTCCCCTGGGCAGGAGGACGCAGATGGAGGTGGTGCTGGCTGGCGTGCTGCTTGCCTCTCTCCTCGCCCTGTTCGGATGTGCCGTCACACTGGGCATACGCTACAACAAAGGTGAGAGGCTTTTGGTTACACGCACTCACGCATGCATGCAAATACACATTCACACATGAGCACACACACGTGTTACGTCTTTTATAATACGGCTTATAATATGTTATGGTCTCTCTGTGTATCAACATTTCAACTGGCTGGTGTTTAGCAGTATCGTGATGAATGATTATTAAGACATTATGGGGCCATACATGCTTGTGACAAAAGTCTTGTGACAATGCAGGCTTTATAAAGCATTACAGAATTCTGTTTTTCTACCTTGACACCAGACCCAGCGCGGAGCCTGTGTCTGACCGAGGCCTGTATTACGGTGGCCAGTAAGATCGTAGAGGCCCTGGACCGCAGCGCCGACCCCTGCCAAGACTTCTACCAGTATGCCTGCGGGGGCTGGGTCCGCAAGAACCCCCTCCCTGATGGACGCTCTCGCTGGAGCACCTTTAACAGCATCTGGGACCAGAACCAGGCTGTCCTTAAACACCTGCTGGGTGAGTTGGAACCAAACACATGCACACACATGCACAAACATACCGTATTACCATATAAAAATTTGGAAGTAATCTACTGATTAGTGATACAATTTGGTGACAGTTGAGTGTCTAAACGTGTCTGAACAGGATTGTTGTCTGAAAAGCATCGAAACAATGTTTTGTATTGATGGGGAAATGAAGGTGTTGTAATGTAAAAGATAAATGCGAACTTCATCGTCTAAACATCACACAGAAAACATCCACAGCCAAACTCATTTCATAAATCAGTCAAAATAGCAGGTTGTGCTGACGAAAAACAAAATGTAAGTTAGCGACCTAACAGCTAGACTTGTTTATAATGTACCACATCTCTGGTGAGCACAAGGAAATATAATATTGTTTCGAAAAGAGGTAAGCTAACAGCAGATATGTTCTTTATTATGGCAGCCATGTTTGTTTATGTTTGACAAGTGAAAACTCCCATTCTCATGCCCCCATTCTCATCGACGGGCTGCAGTGGAGCAGGTTGAGAGCTTCAAGTTCCTTGGTGTCCACATCACCAACAAACTAACATGGTCCAAGCACACCAAGACAGTCGTGAAGAGGGCACGACCAAACCTATTCCCCCTCAGGAAACTGAAAATATTTGGCATGGGTCCTCAGATCCTCAAAAGGTTCTACAGCTGCACCATCAAGAGCATCCTGGCTGGTTGCATCACTGCCTGGAATGGCAACTGCTCGGCCTCCGACCACAAGGCACTACAGAGGGTAGTGTGTACGGCCGAAGCTTCCTGCCATCCAGGACCTCTATACAAGGCGGTGTCAGGAAGGCCCTAAAAAATGTCAAAGAATCCAGCCACCCTATTCGTAGACTGTTCTCTCTACTACCGCAGGGCAAGCGGTACCAGAGCTTGGTACCGTAAGTCTAGGTCCAAGAGGCTTCTAAACAGCTTCTACCCCCAAGCCATAAGACTCCTGAACATCTAATCAAATGGCTACCCAGAATTCTCTGGATTTATGGTGCTTTCAAGACAACTGGGAACTCTGAGGGGGGAAAAAACTAATATAGAATCATGATGTTAGTGATCTTCAGGTTGCAGCTCTAGAAAGAGGTCTGAGTTCTCGACTTGGAATTCCGAGTTGGATGACCGTTCAAAATGTATTTTCCCAGTCGGAGCAAATTTTTCCAGTTGTCTTGAACTCACTGAAGTCTGAGATTTCCCAGTTCAGAGTTTCCAGTTGTTTTGAACACGGCAGAAGTCATGCTGATATATTCAACCTTTTCTGGCCCATGGTGTTATATGTTAATGTTTAGCCTTTTAAGCTTGAAAAGAAAGAGACCCTTAAACCCAGACGTGGACCACACACCCACTCCACTGAAGCAGGCTTGTGATTGCTTTGCAAGCTTAGTTAGCCACCGATTCCTTCCAATACACTCATTGTTGAATTTGTGATTTCCTTGTGTAATGTTAATGGCCAATGAGCACCGATACATTTTATCTAGAATTTCTCTTCATATGACAAGGATTGAACAGGATTTGCCAGTAAATTGTCGACATGATTCATGATGACGACTGCTTGTCTAGCTTGCTAGCTAAGGTTTAGAGAGTATGATGTTGACATGATCAGTCCAATCAAAGCTATGGTAGGTATAACGTGATTTCACGTTGCCAATGACCTTGAGCTTTCCTGGATGGGCACTTCTAATGTAACCATGGCAGCACCAAAGGGGCTTGAATTTTCAAGCTTTCCCCATAGATGTTGCCGTTACGTAATGACAGAACACTGATCCAATCACGGTGCAACTAGAAAACATTACCAACCCCCCTGCTCAGTATTTTCCGCTGCCTGCCCCACCACCACAGAAAGCACTGAGCTAGGCTGAAACACCTGCATTTTGGAGCTTCCTTACTCAAGAAAGCAAAAAAGAGACCATGTTTGTATTGTATTAACTTTAATAACTCTATTTTTTTTTACATTGTTTGCAAACTAATGTGAGACACAATACCAAAATAACATACAAGACAGACAACAAAGAAACAAACAAAACCAATTTTATTGATTTATTTATATTTAGCTAAACAGATGGGGCCCAAAACAGGCCCTGAATGACAGGTCATCACTGACCGGTACTTCTTGCCGTGTGGCAGCACAGAAAATAGTGTATGGCTTGGGTGGTTGGGGTCTTTGACAATTTTCTGGGCCTTCTTTTCACACCGCCTGATATAGAGGTCCTGGATGGCAGGGAACTCGGCCTCAGTGATGTACTAGGCTGTCCGCACAACTCTCTGTAGCATAGCGCCATGCGATCGAGGGCGGTGCTATTGCCATACCAAGCAGTGATGCAGCCAGTCAATATGCTCTGTGGTACAGCTGTAGAACCTTTTCAGGATTTGAGGGACCATGACAAACTTTTTCAACCTCCTGAGTGGGAGAGGCCCTGTCGAGCCTTCTTCACGACTGTGCGTGTGTGTTTGGATCATTTTAAGTCTTTAGTGATTTGGACATAGAGGAACTTGAAGCTGTCTACCTGCTCCACTGCCACCCCATTGATGTGGATGGGGATGTGCTCGCCCCCCGTTTCCTGTAGTCCACGATCAGCTCCTTGGTCTTGCTGATGTTGAGGGAGAAGTTGTTGCTCTGGCACCACACTGCTAGGTCACAGACCTCCCTGTAGGCTGACTCACCATTGCCGGTGATCAGGCCTACCACCGTCGTGTCGTCAGCAAACTTGATGATGATGTTGGAATCGTGCATGTCAACACAGTCGTAAACAGGGAGTACAGGAGGGAACTAAGAACACACCCCTGTGGAGCCCTTGTGTTAAGGGTCAGCATGGTGGAGGGGATGTTGCCTACCCTCACCACCTGGGGTTGACCCGTCAGGTAGTCCAGGATCCAGTTGCAGAGGGAAGTGTTCAGAGTCCTAAACTTGGAGGGGATAATGGTGTTGAACACTAAGCTGTAGTCAATGAACAGCATTCTCGCATAAGAGGAATGCCTATCTAGGTGGGTGAGGGCAGTGTGGAGAGCAATTGAGATTGCGTCATCTATGGATCTATTGGGGCGGTATGCAAATTGGAGTTGGTCTAGGGTGGTTGGGATGGTGGAGTTAATGTTTATGATTACCAGCCACTCAAAGAACTTCAGATGACAGAAGTGAGTGCTACAGGGCGGTAATTATTGTGGCATGAACCCTTAGAGTTCTTAGGAACAGGGATGATTGTGGTCATTTTAAAACATGTGGGTATTACAGACTGGGACAAGGAGAGGTTGAAAACCGTGAATATGCCTGCCAGCTGATCTGCTCATGCTCTGAGAGTGCACCCTGGACTACTTTCGGGGCCCACGACCTTGCGGGTGTTGACCTGATTTAAAGACCCTTCTCACATCGGCCTCGGAGAGCGAGATCACCCAGTCCTCTGAGTCGGTGACAGCCCTCTCATCCGGCTCAATGTTGTCAAAGCGTGCATTGAGTTTGTCTGGTAGAGAGACATCGTTGGGCAGATCATGGTTGGGTCTTCCTTTGTAATCAGTAATGGACTCTAGCCCCTGCCACATGCGTTGGGCGTCGGAGCCTGTGTAATATAATTCCACTTTATTCCTATATTGTCCTTTTGCTCATTTGGTGACTCTGTGGAGGTCATAGCGGGCCTTCTTGTAGTTAACCCTGATGCTACGACGAAGACAGGAATGTCTATGATAGCTCTGTGTGCGGTAGTCCTGCTCTGCATTTGCTAATGAAGCTGGTGACGGAGGTGGTTAGCTCGTCGACGTTATCGGCAGAGTCTTGGAACACATTCCAATCAACGCTAGCAAAGCAGTCCTGTAGCATACCCTCTGATTCTGGTGACCATTTCTCAACGGAGCGAATTGTGGGTACTTCCTGTTCCAGCTTCTGCTTGTAAACAGGAAGCAAGTCATACGGAGTCATGACGGAGTCATGATCTGATTTGCCGAATGGCGGATGAGGGGGGGCCTTGTATGCTTGCTTGTGGGTAGAGTAGCAGTTGTCTAGGACTTTATCGCCCCTAGTGGCATTGGAGACGTGTTGATGGAAGTTGGGTATCACGTGTCTTAGGGACGCCAAATTAAAATCACTGGCAACCAGAAAGGCAGCCTCTGGATGTAGGGTTTCCTGCTTGTTTATAGCCATTTACAGTTCATTAAGCGTCAGCTTGTTATTTTTATTGTCCTGAGGTAGAATGTATACAGCAGTCACGATAACAGCTGAAAACTCCCTCGGGGGTAGAAGGGTCGGCATTTGACCACCAGGTATTCCAAGAAGGGTGAACAGTGAGTCGACACTTCCACCGTGCTGGAATTAGTACACCAGTTGGAGTTGAAGAAGAGGCAAACCCCTCCCCCCTTCAATTTCCACAACTCCACTGTCCTGTCCACCCGGTGAATGGAGAATCCATAGCCGTATCTTGTCTGAGAGACATGTTTCCGAAAAGCAAAGAATATTGCAGTTCCAAGAGACCCCTTGCAAGCAAATCCACGATCGGAGGTCATCCATCTTATTGTCATGTGACTTAGCCAGTAGAATGGAGGGAAGAGGTGGCCGGTTTTCCCTTTGCCTTAATCTCACCAGGATATGCCCCCTCTCTTGCCTCTGTAACACCGGCATTTCCTCTTGGGTAGCCCGAGAATTGGGTTGGAATTACAGAAAGAGCCCAGGGCAGATGAGTCTAAGTAGAAGCCGGATTTGGGGTAAGTAACTGCCGATCTGATGGTCAAGATTTGTTGTTGGTTGTAAGAGATAATAGCAGATACATTTTGTGAAAAAAAGAGTAAAAATAAACAACAAAATAATCACAAAACAGCAAAGTTGGGTCTGAGCTTACAAAACGGAAGCCATCCAGTTTTGTCAGCGGGGTTGTAAGCGGTTGTAACTTGTGTAGTTGTGCTGCCTACTTGGCAATGGCCTAATAACGGGCTTGTTTTCCAAGGGAAATTTGTGGTGTTTCTTGGTCGCATTTTATTCTGCGTTGTGTTAAATGATGCAATGTGATTGCACTAATTTTCACTTAAATATGTTGGGGTATTTTTACTGGAAAATGTTGGTCCAGCCATTTTTACTCATGCCCAGCCACACAGCAATTTTTGCCTACGCCACTGGAGCAGGCTAGTCAGCATTTACAGTACGTTGTGTTTTTTTAGGCCAGCTGATTCAGCTTGTCTTGCTAAGTGGGCAGAACAGGGATGTATACCAAATGGCACCCTATTCCCTTTATAGTGCTTTTTACTAGGGCCCTTGTGTACTATAAATGGAATAGAGTGGGACACAGACCTGGGAATGCAGGCCACTCACAGTGCAGTTCTGATGAATACCTGGCTACCTCCGGTGCCAGGCATTGTAAATGTACCTTTTCACTTGTCTGACCGCTTGCATGCTGACGAGTTTCTCACACAACTGGCCTATCTGGGTGATGTTTTTTCTCGCCTGAATGATCTGAATCTAGGAACTATATTCAATGTGCGGGACAAAATTGAGGCTATGATTAAGAAGTTGGAGCTCCCCTCTGTCTGCATTACGAAGGACAACACAGAGGTCTTTCCATCATTGTATGATTTTTTTGTGTGCAAATGAACTCAAGATTACATACAATGTCAAATGTGATATAGCAAAGCACCTGAGTGAGTTGGGTGTGCTGTTACGCAGGTACTTTCCCGAAACGGATGACACAAACAACTGGATTCGTTATCCCTTTCATGCCCCTCCTCCAGTCCACTTACCGATATGTGAACAGGAGAGTCTCATTGAAATTGCAACAAGCGGTTCTGTGAAAACTTAATTTAATCAGAAGCCACTGCCAGATTTCTGGATCAGACTGCACTCAGAGTATCCTGCCTTGGCACTGTTAAGACACGGATGCCCTTTGCAACCATGTACCTACACTACCGTTCAAAAGTTTGGGGTCACTTAGAAATGTTCTTGTTTTTGAAAGAAAATATACATTTTTGTTAATTAAAATAACATCAAATTGATCAGAATTAAAGTGTAGACATTGTTAATGCTGTAAATGACTATTGTAGCTGGAAATGGCAGATTCTTTTTTCTTCTGGAATATCTACATAGGTGTACAGTAACCATCAATCCTGTGTTCCAATGGCACGTTGTGTTAGCTTATCCAAGTTTATCATTTTAAAAGGCTAATTGATCGTCAGAAAACCCTTTTGCAATTATATTAGCACAGCTGAAACCGATTTAAAGAAGCAATGAAACCATCTTTCTTTAGACTGGTTGAGCATCTGGAGCATCAGCATCAAGCTAGACTCTCTAATGTACTTGTCCTCTTGCTCAGTTGTGCACCGGGGCCTCCCACTCTTTCTATCCTGGTTAGGACCAGTTTGCGCTGTTCTGTGAAGGGAGTAGTACACAGCGTTGTACGAGATCTTCAATTTCTTGGCAATTTCTCGCATGGAATAGCCTTCATTTCTCAGAACAAGAATAGACTGACGAGTTTCAGAAGAAAGTTGCTTCTTTAAATCAGAAAAAAAAATCAGTTGTGCTAACAATTGCAAAGGGGTTTTCTAATGATCATTTAGCCTTTTAAAATGATAAACTTGGATTAGCTAACACAGCGTGCCATTGGAACACAGGAGTAATGGTTACTGTACACCTATGTACACCAACACACTGACACTGACTCAACTCCAGCCACTTTAATAATGGGAATTGATGGGAAATGATGTAAATATATCACTAGCCACTTTAAACAATGCTACCTTATATAATGTTACTTACCCTACATTATTCATCTCATATGCATACGTATATACTGTACTCTATATCATCGACTGTATCCTTATGTAATACATGTATCACTAGCCACTTTAACTATGCCACTTTGTTTACATACTCATCTCATATGTATATACTGTACTCGATACCATCTACTGTATCTTGCCTATGCTGCTCTGTACCATCACTCATTCATATATCCTTATGTACATATTCTTTATCCCCTTACACTGTGTACAAGACAGTAGTTTTGGAACTGTTAGTTAGATTACTTGTTGCTTATTACTGCATTGTCGGAACTAGAAGCACAAGCATTTCGCTACACTCGCATTAACATCTGCTAACCATGTGTATGTGACAAATAAAATTTGATTTGATTTGATTTAGATATTCCAGAAGAAAAAATAATCTGCCATTTCCAGCTACAATAGTCATTTACAACATTAACAATGTCTACACTGTATTTCTGATCCATTTGATGTTATTTTAATGGATAAAAAAAGGACATTTCTAAGTGACCCCAAACTTGAACGGTAGTGTATGTGAGAGTGGATTCTCGACTTTCACTGGCATGAAAACTAAATACAGGCACAGACTGTGTGGAAAATGATTTAAGACTGAGAATCTCTCCAATACAACCCAACATTGCAGAGTTATGTGCATCCTTTCAAACACACCCTTCTCATTAACCCGTGGTGATTTATTCACAATTTTAAATAAATAGAAAAATGATTGATTATTATTTGTGCCCTGGTCCTATAAAAGCTCTTTGTCACGTCCCACAAGCCAGGTTGTGACAAACTCACACTCATTCTTATATTTAATAAATGTATAGTGTGGGTGTGGCAGGCTTACAATGATGGCAAAAAAACAACATTTGAGAGTGCGCTGGCCCTGGTGCTAGAGGGGGTACGCAGCTGGAGGTTGAATGTTTGAAAGGGTACGGGACTATAAAACATTTGGGAACCACTGCTCCAGACCACCGCAAGGGGGAGTTAGAGGGATGATTTTGGGTCCCAAGGCGCTAATGTATCTCTACCTAAATGAATGAATTGTGCACGACTTCAAGCCGAGCTGTTATCCAACAATTATTATTATTATTAACCCTGCATTATACTTATATAAAGGCCCCTTAGGGGCTTACATTTTGCATGTAAGGTTTTACATTTCTAACTCAATACCACAGGCAGATTTGCCCTAACGAAAAATGCATCAACAGTTCAAAAATATGTTCATTCATTATTAACCCTGCATTATAATTGTATAAAAGTCCCTTTAGATATTAATTTAGAATCCTCCAATCCTCAAATTTTTTATTAGATCTACAGGGACATTTTATTGATCTGCAAGTATTTGCATTTAGTGAGTTCCGAGAGCCATGTCAAACCAATTATTATTGGATTATTCACCATGACAACCACCTGTTAGTATAAAATTGAAAGTTATGTGTTTAAAAAAAACAATCAAATTCAATCATATATTTGTACCACCTATAGATGCTGTTTTATTATTTACAGTAGGGATGGACAGCTGGAGGCATTTTGTTTTTCACAAGGGTAGCAGGCTGTGAATTCTGCATACAAGGTTTCCATGATGGGCTATTAACAGGACAATAGACTCTTCATACCTCCATTTATTTAAAAAAGGATGGTCTAATAGCTCGGCTAGGTGTAAAACAAAAAAAATCCCCCCAACTTGCAATGTATCAAGTGCTCTAAAGTAACATTTCTAATTCCAAACCTCATGCAACCTCACAATGTTGGATAAGCATATACTGTACAGTATTTGTTCATCAACATCTTTATGGTTTTGTTAATAAAATAAAGATAAAAATACTCTTTCAAAATGCAGATGTTTATTTCAACTACTGTACATCTCAGCTACATTTTAGTTCCACTTCCCCCCAGCTCCGCAAGCACGGGTAAAACCTTGCTAAGATGATCAATGTATTTGTTGCATTGTTGTATCCTCCCTCAAATACACAGGCATTGAGCATGTTGCTCTACCAAGGAGAGAAGGTAGCATCGAGACCAGAGAATGTCCCAAAACCTTGTACCATGTCCAAGAGAGAGGGTATAGACTCCACAGGGCTAGAGATGTATAAAAGATTGTCTACGTATAAGGGACACCATGTGAGTTATGTTGCCCCTTAATATTCCCTTAATCCTCTCCTCCACCCACAGGGCGATAACAAGAGGCTCAATAGCCATATCAAATAGGAAAGGGAATAAACAGCAACCCTGCCTGGCCCCCCTGTGGAGAGGGAAGTAGATGTAGGTAACATTGTTGATGCGAACAGAAGCCACTGGGGACGAGTATAAAATCTTAATTGAGGAAAGGAATGAGAGGCCAAACCCAAATCTTTCTAGTACTGTAAATGGATATTCCCACTCAACCCAGTCGAAAGCCTTTTCAGCATCAAGAGCGATGACAACCTCTGGCTGTAGAGTTGAGTGTGCAGAATAAAGAATGTTAAATAGCCGGCGCATATTGTATAAAGATTGCCTACCTGAGATAAATCCGGTTTGGTCAGAGCTAATTATATTAGGCATCACTGTATCTAAATGGTGCAAGAGGACATTAAGTGAGTATTTTATAATCGCAGCACAGAAGGCTTATACAGCGTTGTGAGCCACAGTCTAGGGATTCTTGTCTTTTTTTTTAAGCAAAACCAAAATAGCTTTACCGCTCTGCATGGACTGGATTGCCAGATTAGCTTCATCACTTATTGAGGCATCCATGTTGGTTTGTTCAGCTGAGTTGAGATGTGGGATGTCCACATTGTCTAGAAATGCATGCATAGGAGATGTGTCAGGAAGAGCCTCTGACGAGTAAAGAGCAGAATAGAATTGCTTAAGTTGATTGTTGATTTCTTTGGGATTAGTAGAAGTTAAATCAGCTGCAACACAGATTTCAGGTATGGTGCTGCTCGCAGCAGATTGTCGAACCTGGTGAGATAACAACTTGCAAGCTTTCTCGCCGTGTTCATAGAAATTTTGCCTCGACTTAAACAGAAGCTGCTCTGTTTGTTTGAAAGATTGTCAAATTCCGATTGGTGTATCAGTAGTTGAAGAGGCATATCTAGAATGAGTTGAGATACACTGCCGTTCCAAAGTTTGGGGCCACTTAGAAATGTCCTTGTTTTTTAAAGAAAATAAATGTTGGTCCGTTAACATAATATCAAATTGATCAGAAATACAGTGTCGACATTGTTAATGTTGTAAATGACTGTTGTACCTGGAAACGACTGATTTTTAATGGAATATCTACATAGGCGTACAGAGGCCCATTATCAGAAAGCATCACTCCTGTGTTCCAATGGCACGCTGTGTTAGCTAATCCAAGTTTATCATTTTAAAAGGCTAATTGATCATTAGAAAACCCCTTTGCAATTATATTAGCACAGCTGAAAACCTTTGTTTTGATTAAAGAAGCAATAAAACTTGCTGTCATAGTGTGGAGACCAAGGCACAGCGTGATATGAATACATATTTTTTAATTAACGAAGAACACTAAACAAACTAACAAAACGAACGTGAAGCTAATACAACGAGTGCTGACATGCAACTACACAGACAATAACCCACAAAACCAAAATGGAAATGGCAACCTAAATAGGATCCCCAATCAGAGACAACGATAAACAGCTGTTTCTGATTGGGATCCAATTCAGGCCACCATAATATAATAAACCTAGACTAACAAAACCCCTAGATATACAAAAAACCCTAGACAGGACAAACAAGCATACCCACCCTCGTCACACCCTGACCTGACCAAAATAAAACATAGAAAACTAAGGTCAGGGTGTGACACTTGCCTTCTTTAGACTAGTTGAGTATCTGGAGCATCAGCATTTGTGGGTTCGATTAAAGGATCAAAATGGACAGAAACAGCCCTTTCTTTCGAAACTTGTCAGTCTATTCTTGTACTGAGAAATGAAAGCTATTCCATGCGAGAAATTGCCAAGAAATTGAAGATCTCGGACAACGCTGTGTACTACTCCCTTCAAAGAACAGAGCAAACTGGATGGACAAAGAATGTGCTTTTCTTTCAAAAACAAGGACATTTCGAAGTGACGCCAAACTTTTGAATGGTAGTGTGGCTCCGATAAGTGTTTGGTGTGCTGTTTGTTGTCATACGCTGTGTATGAAATAATTCAGCCCCTTAGAAATGCTTTTAACGACTCCCACACAGTAGAGTGAGACACGTCAGGGGTGCAGTTGAGCTGATATGTATTTTTTAAAGGCACTACAGGATAGTAGTTTGTCAAGTCGCCACACGCATTGGGACACAGTTCTGTCCGGAAAGCGAATATCTAGCTGAACAGGGCTATGGTCTGAGATAATGATGCTGTGATATTGGCTATTAGTTACAAAAGGAAGAATTCTATGGTCCAGCAGGGAAAAGTCAAGCCTAGAGTATGAGCGGTGTACTGGAGAGAAAAAGGAGTACTGTTTAGCAGTGGGATTGCTCCTCCTGCATTGATCCCAAAAATTATATGATTCTAGAAATTAGTTGATTATTGCGCCTGATTTTGAAATCATATTGTTAGGGCTTCGGTCTGGATCTGTCTCGACCTGGATGCAATACACATTTGAAATCTCCGCCCACTATAAAATTATGAGTTAAGGTCAGGAAGTGTTGCAATGAGGTCAGAGAGAAATTGTGTTTCATACCAATTAGGACCATAGAGGTTAGCCAGAATAACCTGTGTGCTAAACAATTTCCTCATCACCTTAATATATCTGCCATTAGTATCTGAAATTACTCTGGAGGAGACAAACTGGGTGCATTTTCTGATAAGGATGGCTGCCCCTCTGGCCTTAGCACCAAAGTTGGAGTGAAATATTTGGTCTACCCATCCTCTCTAGTTTATCATGGTCGCTAGACCAGAAATGGGTCTCTTGGAGAAAAACAATGTCTGAACTTAAGGACTTAAGATGAGCGTAACACTCGGCTACACTTGACCACCTGGTTAATTCCTTTCACGTTCCAGCTGATAAATCATGTGGAGCCTAGAGTATATAGTAATCAGAAATGAATGTTAGTGCAATCACATGGCCAGTGTGCTGAAAGGTCAAAGTAATAAAATATAAAGAAAATAAAAAACTGCTAAGAACAACAAAATACTCAGAAGAAAAGCTTGGACCCCTATGCTGGCCTTCCCCCTGTTGGAAGGCTGCTATATTTACCTCTCCTAGACTAGAGCAAAATGCTACCATGTTAAACTGAACCTCTGTAGAGCTCTATCCAGGGCGAACATAATAAAGTTTAAACCGACGGAAGGGATTCTGGAGGGAACCACCTCAGTTATCTAAGATAACTTATGCATATTTAAAGTATAGTAAAACAATATATAAAACATGTGGTATATGTTGTCCCCCCTAGTGATATACACGGCTCAAAAAAATAAAGGAAACACTTAAACAACACAATGTAACTCCAAGTCAATCACACTTCTGTGAAATCAAACTGTCCACTTAGGAAGCAACACTGATTGACAATAAATGTCACATGCTGTTGTGCAAATGGAATAGATAACAGGTGGAAATTATAGGCAATTAGCAAGACACCCCCAATAAAGGAGTGGTTCTGCAGGTGGTGACCACAGACCTCTTCTCAGTTCCTATGCTTCCTGGGTGATGTTTTGGTCACTTTTGAATTATGGCAGTGCTTACACTCTAGTGGTAGCATGAGACGGAGTCTACAACCCACACAAGTGGCTCAGGTAGTGCAGCTCATCCAGGATGGCACATCAATGCGAGCTGTGGCAAGAAGGTTTGCTGTGTATGTCAGCGTAGTGTCCAGAGCATGGAGGCGCTACCAGGAGACAGGCCAGTACATCAGGAGACGTGGAGGAGGCCGAAGGAGGGCAACAACCCAGCAGCAGGACCGCTACCTCCGCCTTTGTGCAAGGAGGAGCAGGAGGAGCACTGCCAGAGCCCTGCAAAATGACCTCCAGCAGGCCACAAATGTCCATGTGTCTGCTCAAATGGTCAGAAACAGACTCCATGAGGGTGGTATGAGGGCCCGACGTCCACAGGTGGGGGTTGTGCTTACAGCCCAACACCGTGCAGGACGTTTGGCATTTGCCAGAGAACACCAAGATTGGCAAATTCGCCACTGGCGCCCTGTGCTCTTCACAGATGAAAGCAGGTTCACACTGAGCACATGTGACAGACGTAACAGAGTCTGGAGACACCGTGGAGAACGTTCTGCTGCCTGCAACATCCTCCAGCATGACCGGTTTGGCGGTGGGTCAGTCATGGTGTGGGGTGGCATTTCTTTGGGGGGCCGCACAGCCCTCCATGTGCTCGCCAGAGGTAGCCTGACTGCCATTAGGTACCGAGATGAGCTCCTCAGACCCCTTGTGAGACCATATGCTGGTGCGGTTGGCCCTGGGTTCCTCCTAATGCAAGACAATGCTAGACCTCATGTGGCTGGAGTGTGTCAGTAGTTCCTGCAAGAGGAAGGCATTGATGCTATGGACTGGCCCGCCCGTTCCCCAGACCTGAATCCAATTAAGCACATCTGGGGGGACATGTCTCGCTCCATCCACCAACGCCATGTTGTACCACAGACTGTCCAGGAGCATGCCCAGGCGTTGTAGGGAGGTCATACAGGCACGTCGAGGCCACACACACTACTGAGCCTAATTTTGACTTGTTTTAAGGACATTACATCAAAGTTGGATCAGCCTGTAGTGTGGTTTTCCACTTTAATTTTGAGTGTGACTCCAAATCCAGACCTCCATGGGTTGATAAATTTGATTTCCATTGATAATTTTTGTGTGATTTTGTTGTCAGCACATTCCACTACGTAAAGAAAAAATTATTTAATAAGAATATTTCATTAATTCAGATCTAGGATGTGTTATTTTAGTGTTCCCTTTATTTTTTGAGCAGTGTATGTCCCCCCTTAGGTAGCAACTTGGCTAATTATTACCCTGCCACCTAGCAACGTTGCTGTACAGCGCCAGCTAGTTGGTAAAAGCTAATTGTGCCATGTATTGTAAATAAAATGCTATTCAAACTATATTGTCCTTGTGAGAATGTCACCCTATACATGTCCATGTCCATGTATACATATACATGTCACCCTATACCATCCTTGTTCATAACGTTAAGTTACTGGATACATTTTTTTGGGGGGGGGGCAGCAGGGTGGATGCACGTTTCTAATCAAGATATGAATTCACTAGTTGGTCCTTGGTCGTGTTAGCATGTCTAGAGCAGGGTGACAGTATGTGCCCACAATGGCTAGTTAGTATTATGTTGCCTGTCCTCCTGTGGATGTAGGTGTGCGACAATGTATTCTTTGGCCTTGGTTGGGTCTAAGAAGGGAGTAATGATCTTCAGTACAGCTGGGTAAAGAATGCCGAACTAGGTGTCCAGACAGCGGTGTAGGAGCCCCCTCACCTCGTTGACTGACCTCTTCTTCATGACTGCCGCTGTGTGAATATGTGAATATTTTGCCTGTCGTGGGTGATGGGAGCCGCTCGCACTGTCTTACGGAAGACATCCTCCTTCTCCTGAAGGTAATGGAATTTAACTACTATGGGTCTGGGCGGATACCCATTCTTCGGTGCAGACTGTATGCTTCTGTGCGCACGGTCAAGTGTGGGGGCGTAATCGAGGCCTAGAATTTCCTGTAGCAGTTTAGCCATGAACAGGGTAAGCCGCATTCCGCCTACGGTCTCGAGTCCATCTCTCACGCCGAAAATGCAACCTTTCCACCAGCGCTGTCTGTTCTCAAGGTCCTCAACCTTGGAAGTGAGTTTGACGACATCTGATGATAGCTGGGTGACTTGCTCTTCCAGTGTCACCACTTTGTCTGAGTAAATATTTGCCCCATCTACCATGATATTCAGACGGGTGTCATGTCGCGCCAAGTATTCGTTAACGGAGTCAAACTTTATGTAGACCTCGGTGGCAAGAATAGCTATTTGTGCGGATAGGTCAGTGGATAATGACTCCACCTTAGACAGCACAGTCTGTTCAGATTTAATGATAGCTGCATTCCCATGGATAGTTCGGGGGGGATCAGAGTCTGTCAGCTGAGCCCGAGGCTTCAGCAGAGGCCTGCTCCTTTTTGACCCACGGCCGTTGTTGTCTCGACATTTTACGATTAGAAAGCCAAATATTTCAGGAAAAAAAGACAAATTAGTAAATTGGGTTTGATTCCAAATTGTTACAAAATGAACATGGGGGGGAGGTATTAATAATAAATTGTTCACCCTGGATCAGAGCACGGAGAAAACGCGTCTTTACATGTTGTTGCTCACCAGCGCCCCCCGGTTTACCGTTTTATCTCTGGATTCATTGTTGGAGTAGAGGACATTGTGCATTTCAGGGAAAATACCAACCTAATGTTTATATTCCAAGGACATATTAGCTAGCAACAGCAAGCTAGCTAGCTAAATTGCAATAAATGTTTAATGCTTTTCAACTTGTCCCCAAATGTAATATAATTGGTTCAGAGTTTGTTTTGATATTTCAACCTGAGTGTCCTGATCGTGTCTGGTGTGGGGGTACAAAATCAACATGCATGTGTCCGGTTTGATCAGCATGTCACATAATCACATTAACCTCTGTTCTCCTCCTCCTCATCCATCTTTTCATCTTCTTCTCTCCCCCTCTTTTTCTCTTCTACTTTAGAGAACGGCACATTCAACTCCAGCAGTGACGCTGAGAGGAAGACCCAGTTCTACTACCTGTCCTGTCTCAACGAGCAGCACATCGAGGAGCTGGGAGCCATGCCCCTCATTGACCTTATCGCAAAGGTCAGCTTTGCTTCAGACACCGCCCCCTTCACACACACACACACACACACACACACACACACACACACACACACACACACACACACACACACACACACACACTGCATCCCAATAAACTCTCATTTCTCCAAAAGTGTGTATACTTCAAGGATTTGAAAGGGAATGGTTTGTACATGGAAACTCCCTCTAGGCCAGTGGCTACCAACCTTTTCTGAGTCAAGATCCCTTTCTAAGTAAAAATGCAAGCCTATGCAACATTAATAAATGATAAACAGTTCTGTAGTAATGAGGTTTGTGCAGTAGGCTATAGACACAGTACATTTTCACTCCTTATTGGCTATGCTTGAATTGCCCTGCCAATATTGATCTTCTCAGACCACTGTATATGATCACACTGGTAACAGATAGCTGTGCCTCACAAGTAGTACAATCTGTTAAGTGAGCACAATATATATACAGTGGGGCAAAAAAGTATTTAGTCAGCCACCAATTGTGCAAGTTCTACCATTTAAAAATATGAGAGAGGCCTGTAATTTTCATCATAGGTACACTTCAACTATGACAGGCAAAATGAGAAAAAAAAATCCAGAAAATCACATAGGATTTTTAATGAATTTATTTGCAAATTATGGTGGAAAATAAGTATTTGGTCAATAACATGTTTATCTCAATACTTTGTTAAATACCCTTCAGGTCAAACGTTTTCTGTAAGTCTTCACAAGGTTTTCACACACTGTTGCTGGTATTTTGGCCCATTCCTCGATGCAGATCTCCTCTAGAGCAGTGATGTTTTGGGGCTGTTGCTGGGCAACACGGACTTTCAACTCCCTCCAAAGATTTTCTATGGGGTTGAGATCTGGAGACTGGCTAGGCCACTAGCCATGATGTTTCCACCCCATGCTTCACAGTAGGTATAGTGTTCTTTGGATGCAACTCAGCATTCTTTGTCCTCCAAATGCAACGAGTTGAGTTTTTACCAAAGAGTTATATTTTGGTTTGATCTGACCATATGACATTCTCCCAATCTTCTTCTGGATCATCCAAATGCTCTCTAGCAAACTTCAGACGGGCCTGGACATGTACTGGCTTAAGCAGGGGGACACGTCTGGCACTGCAGGATTTGAGTCCCTGGCGACAGTCTTCCCAGTCTGGTGCAGGTCTACAATTTTGTTTCTGGTGTCCTTTGACAGCTCTTTGGTCTTGGCCATAGTGGAGTTTGGAGTGTGACTGTTTGAGGTTATGGACAGGTGTCTTTTATACTGATAACAAGTTCAAACAGGTGCCATTAATACAGGTAACGAGTGGAGGACAGAGGAGCCTCTTAAAGAAGTTGTTACAGGTCTGTGAGAGCCAGAAATCGTGCTTGTTTGTAGGTGACCAAATACTTATTTTCCACCATAATTTGCAAATAAATTCATAAAAAATCCTACAATGTGATTTTCTGGATTTTTTTTTCTCATTTTGTCTGTCATAGTTGAAGTGTACCTATGATGAAAATTACAGGCCTCATCTTTTTAAGTGGGAGAACTTGCACAATTGGTGGCTGACTAAATACTTTTTTGCCCCACTGTGTGTGATATATATATATACAGAAACAGATATAGTTGAAGTCGGAAGTTTACATACACCTTAGCCAAATACATTTAAACTCAGTTTTTCACAATTCCTGACATTTAATTCTAGTAACTCCTAGTAAAGTAAAAATTCCCTGTTTTAGGTCAGTTAGGATCACCACTTTATTTTAAGAATGTGAAATGTCGGAATAATAGTCGAGAGGATGATTTATTTCAGCTTTTATTTCTTTCATCACATTTCCAGTGGGTCAGGAGTGTGTTTGGTAGCTTTGCCTTTAAATTGTTTAACTTGGGTCAAACATTTCGGGTAGCCTTCCACAAGCTTCCCACGATAAGTTGGGTAAATTTTAGCCCATTCCTCCTGACAGAGCTGGTGTAACGGAGTCAGGTTTGTATGCCTCTTTGCTCCCACATGCTTTTTCAGTTCTGCCCACACATTTTCTATAGGGTTGAGGTCAGGGCTTTGTGATGGCCACTCCAATACCTTGACTTTGTTGTCCTTAAACCATTTTGGCACAACTTTGGAAGTATGCTTGGGGTTATTGTCCATTTGGAAGACCCATTTGCGACCAAGCGTTAACTTCCTGATTGATGTCTTGAGATGTTGCTTCAATATATCCACATAATTTTCTTTCCTCGCGATGTCATCTGTTTTGTGAAATGCACCAGTCCCTCCTGCAGCCAAACAACCCCCACAACATGATGCTGCCACCCCCGTGCTTCACGGTTGGGATGGTGTTCTTCGGCTTGCAAGCGTCCCCCTTTTTCCTCCAAACATAATGATGGTCATTATGGCCAAACAGTTCTATTTTTGTTTCATCAGACCAGAGGACATTTCTCCAAAAAGTACAATCTTTGTCCCCATGTTCAGTTACAAACCGTAGTCTGGATTTTTTATGGTGGTTTTGGAGAAGTTGCTTCTTCCTTGCAGAGCAGCCTTTCAGGTTATGTCAATATAGGACTCATTTTACTGTGGATATAGATGGTTTTGTACCTGTTTCCTTCAGCATCTTCAGAAGGTACTTTGATGTTGTTCTGGGATTGATTTGCACCTTTCGCACCAAAGTACGTTCATCTCTAGGAGACAGAACGCGTCTCCTTCCTGAGCAGTATGGCGCCTGCCTGGTCCCATAGTGTTTATACCTGCGTACTATTGGTTGGACAGATGAACGTGGTACCTTCAGGCGTTTTGAAATTGCTCCCAAGAATGAACCAGACTTGTGGAGGTCTACAATAGTTTTTCTGAGGTCTTGGTTGATTTCTTTTGATTTTCCCATGATGTCAAGCAAAGAGGCACAGAGTTTGAAGGTAGACCTTGAAATACATCCACAGGTACACCTCCAATTGACCCAAATGATGTCAATTAGCCTATCAGAAGCTTCCAAAGCAATTACATAACTTTCTGGAATTTTCAAAGCTGTTTAAAGGCACAGTCAACTTAGTGTATGTAATGTTCTAACCCACTGGAATTGTGATAGAGTGAAATAATCTGTCTGTTAACAACTGTTGGAAACATTACTTGTGTCATGCACAAAGTAGATGTCCTAACTGACTTGCCAAAACTATAGTTTTTTTAAGAAACATTTTGTGGAGTTGAAAAATGAGAAAAACAAGACACCGCCCCCTTCACACAAAATGTTTCTTAAACTTCTGACTTCAACTGTATGTGTGTGTGTGTGTATGTATGTATGTATGTATGTATATATATAATATTTTGTTTTATTGGACCTGCATCTGATGGTCAGTCTGAGAGGAGGGAGGGAGCAGCGGTGAGGCTGCCTCTCACCCCGACTTACAGTCCCTTCGCTCTCCCTCCTTCCACTGAGAAAAGAGGACAGTCTTCCAGCTGATGGCGAAACTCAAGTACCACTCATGCACCAATTCATGTTGTTACTCCTATGACAATAGAAAGTGAAATATTCCTTTATTTTAAAAGACACAAGCCGCTAATAGTAACAACGCAAGCTTATCGGAAACACTTTGCAATACTCATTCATTCCAGCTGCAGTGCTGGTTGTAGTGTGAGTGGAAGTAAGAAGAACACACATTTTTTTGGCTTATAAAGGTGTTGAACAAAGTGTTGCCATAAAAAAGAGCACTCTTTTCTGTATTTGTTGAGTCTCTCTAGTGTGTGTGTGTGTGTGTTTGCAGACAGGGGGCTGGAACATCACAGGGCCCTGGGAGAAGGACAACTTCATGGAAGTTCTGAAGACAGTGTCGGGCCCCTACCGTGCCCAGCCCTTCTTCACCATCGGAGTCAGCGTGGACCCCAAGAATTCCAACAGCAATGTCATCCAGGTCAGCTGCTCTGGCTCTGGATCTTTTTAAATGAAAATATATGTACTAGCATACACAAACAAACATATAGGCATGCATGCATAGACACAGACAGACACACGTGGGCACACGTAGACAGACGTGCACGCACACACACACACACACACACATATATTTTAAGCTTTTATATAATAACAGGTGCCGAATATGATAGTGAATGGACTCCGCACACTGCAATTCATTCTTCCTTATGATTAGTGTGTTTGCTCACCTTTTGATGCATTTCTGCAAGGTGGATCAATCGGGGCTGTTCCTCCCCTCGCGGGACTATTACCTCAACAAGACAGCCAATGAGAAGGTGAGTAAAGTTCAGGTGGGTGGGGGCCAGCCAGTACATGTGTGGTCTTTTCCTACCTATGGCTGTCAACATGAGGTACCATAATAAATTAAAATACAGTAAATTACTGTCACAGGAGGCTGCTGAGTGGAGGACGGCTCATAATAATGGCTGGAATTTAGTAAATGGAATTGCATAAAACAAATGTAAGCCATGTGTTTGATTTGTTGGATACCATTCCATTGATTCTGTTCCAGCTATTACTATGAGCCTGTCTTCCCCAGTTTATTTATTATCCAAAGCTTAGGAATTTCGTTCAAAATGTCAAGCTTCACAACATCATTAAAACACAACATATTATCATGTAGCCATACATGTACATGTCTGCAGAAGATGGCGGCTTCCCCTCCATATAAATAAAGGTGAAATAAATAAATGTATCTGCTCAGGATTCTGTGGAGGGGGTCATCCATTATCTGTTTATCTAAAGGTTGACGTGTATCTTGTTGTTCCATTCTAATTTACCCTCCCTATAGCCTGTCACACATCTCTCTGACACAACCCAGCATATTTTAGCAGGGTGGTGGTCACTTTACAACAAACTAGAAAGACTGAAACCTTCCACTGAAAATGAAGCCAGCAGCAAGTGTTTAATTTTGATTGCTCTCATTCTCTTGTTTACCACACCAGAGTAGAGTCGGGAATTTTTACTAATAAATGGTGTTTCACCTGGAAAAACTCTGAGCCTTAGTTATAGTCACTGTAGCCAGAGTTTTTTTTTCTGATCCGGTCATGTGGTCAACAACAACTCCTGGCCCTACTATAGTCTGCAGTCTATCCCGGGGGTGGCCAACCCTCCTCCTGGAGACCAACTAGATGTGCAGCCTTACTATGACACACCTGATTCAGCTAGTTAAGGTCCTAAGGAGCAGCTGATTAAAATCAAGTGTGTTAACATTAGTAGCGGTCGGTGCCATTTAAGATGAGGGAGGATTTTTTTTTTTTATATATATGAACATGGCCTTATTTCTATTACAGCATTTTGGATGACTGTCATTCATATTCCATTCCCCCAGCTCAATGTAACATCGGTTGGTTTAGGCTACTACATGATACTCAAATTTTCCCTGTACCCATCATGAGGTTGCTACAACCTAGCCTATGAATGAAAGTTTACAATGTAGGTGCAGAGGTCGAGAGCATTTTGAGTAATCAAGGTGACTGACAGTGGCACATTCAATACCACCTTGCACACTCTTGACTGCATCTAGCTGATCTAGGGTGTCATCATTAGTCCAACATTTGAAAACAAGAGTTTCTATTGGACAAATGCTGGTATGTTTATCCCTGTTTCATTTGCTTCTGTTTAAGAAATGTTTTTAAACATAATCTGTGGAATGAATACACCCCAGATCACACGCAAACACAGTTCACTTTCATACCAGACACATACAAATAGCTCATTGTATATATAATACATTTTTGTATCTATCTACGGGCTCTCCTCCTTTCACCTTTTCTCTTCGTTTGTGGACTTCAGTGCACAACACATCAGCTGTCTGTGACCAGGTAAAACAAACTTTCCAAGCCAAACCTTCATATCATGACTGCTAACCGCTACACACAGCCTACATCATTGTCAATTCATAGTCAACATAGCTACTAGAACTAACACGTTAGTAAACCCGCTACAATCATGCAGTACAGTGTAGTCCACAGCAATCAGTTTAGCAGTTACATCAGCGAGCCCCGGTTGCAATACATTAATACAACCAAAAGCTTACCTTGACAGTGTTGGATAGCCATAGCCAGCTAGCTAACATAGCATCACTCTCTATTTGAGCCATTTGACACTAGCTAAGTAAATGAAAATGAAAAACAAAAAACTATGAAATATAGATAGCTCAAAAAGAGAGAAAGACAATAGTTGAACAGTTTTGAACAAAGAGAGAGAGAGTTAACTACTCACCACATTTTATGCACTCCAATGCTAGCTATTTGTAGCTTATGCTTTCAGCACTAAATGCATTCTCTGGTCCTTTTATTGGGTGGACAACATATCAGTTCATGCTACAAAAGCTCTGAGAGGTTGGAGGAAGTCCTCCGGAAGATGTCATAATTACTGTGTACGTTTATGGAAGGGGGGTGATAACCATGAGCCTCCTAGGTTTGACATAAGCTAGCTGTCTGGCTAAACCATGGTATTACCCCACAGAGTGCTGCTGAGGCTCCTGTAGACCTTCATTGCGAATCAGTTTGTTTTAATCAATTATTTGGTGACGTAAAATATATTTAGAATAGTTTTATCTAAAAAGGATAACTTTTCTTTACTGTTTCAATATTTGTTTTTTTCTTCAATTCAATGGGGATGGTCATCCACTGGTTAACATTAACTATAGCAGGCCTAAAACAAAATCCATGTGGAGGGTTTGCAATAAAAAACTAAAATGGGCATTTCTCATTGAACAAATTCAGATTGTACCTCCCCGTTTCACTCTGCTTCGCACCGTTGTCTTCCATTTGGTGGCAAGTGAACACGACCCTGCGCTTATCCTGTGTCCCCTCCCAGGTGTTGAAGGCATATCTGGACTACATGGTGGAGCTGAGCCTGCTATTGGGGGGGGAAAAGAACTCCACACAAAGCCAGATGCAGCAGATTCTAGACTTTGAAACGGCGCTCGCCAACATCACCGTACCGCCGGACGAACTTCGCGATGAGGAGAAGATCTACCACAAGATCACCATCGCCGAACTGCAGGTGTGTATGCGTCTGTTGGGTGGGGGATTACAGCGAGAACATGTGCACTTCCATGTGCAAGCAGTTGCTTGGATGTGAGTATGTATGAGAGAGAGAGGTACATATGTGAGGTGGATTTTTTTTGTGGGGTGGATTTTGAGTGGATCAGAACCCCATGCCATCAGATCAGGCTGTAAAGTTTGTTCTTAATCAAATAGTCTGTTCCCACATTTTCTTCTGTCTCCATTAGTGTCAAAACATGCATGGCTTTTTCTCGCAGTCTCTCCCACACCAACTCACCACCACCTTCTGAAAGCCTCTTCACACATTTGTCTGTGTACTCTGCCTCTCATGCAGTCCTCTTTTTTGTTTTGGAATGTTTCCCTGGTTGCCAAGGTGACTGTTGCCAAGAGCTGTTGCTGAGCTCTTCTATCTCCAAGGCAGCAGCAGAACTGCAGAGAGACGGTGAAGGGAATGCTAGTGGTTGGTGGACATGGAGCCTTTCATCAACAAACAGATAGAATGAATGAATGGAGAGTCAGTTGAGATGGTTCTCTGTTTCATAGGAATTGAAAGTCGTCATTTGTAGGATGGGTTGAATCAGTGAAATGGGTGGTAATGGGTAGATTGTGTATATTTCTTAAATTTGAATGTAATCACTCTAGAAAATCAGTCTGTTCATCTTAAGCCTGCAAACACAGTCGAGTTGATAAGGCATGAATTTGAATGGCAATGTCGTAGATCCTTTGTTCTGTTTCTGATGGTTCTAAACACTGGATCATTACATTAAATCTCCAGGGTCATGTTCATTAGGCACCAAACAGAAGCAAATGGATTAAAACAGGGAAGGACTAGCTGGACTTGTCCAATAACAAACACACATTTTCGTTGTCTGTTGCAAAAAACAACTTAAATGGGGAGTAAATTATCGAAGAGCAAAGCTTTTAATGATGACATGACAAGCCCCTAACGTTTTCTACTACAACTCCGGAATACATAGACATACTGTAAATTAATGGGAGCTACTATGATCCTATCCTTACTAGTGTTGCACATTACACCGAAACGGTTCATCTATCAAATGTGTCTCACGTTTGCAAATCAACTAAATGTATTGAACTTATTAGAAAAATGTATTTGTCAAAGTTTATCAAAAGACATTAACAGAATGCATTGCATTCCCTGCAACTTTCATACTGGAATGCCCCTGCCTGTGAGTGTGCGGTGCGCATATGTTTACCACTTTGTGTAACCGTTAGACAAAAGACAACCATCTTCGGGTAGATGGAAAGGCTTTGCCAAAACCTCAATTAAAAGTTAAGTACAAAGTAGCATATGCCTACCTGGCAGAATAAGGATTATTTGTATCAATACAGTGGCCATATGATCTGGAAACTCCATCACATGTGCGCTAAATGCCGATAATCAAAAAACGGTGTTAAGTGCAAGGACACTTGAATTAAAGGGTATATTTCAGACCTCAAAAGTGGACCCAAATATCAAATCATTTCTGCGTAACAATTCAAGTCGAACTGACAGCGTTTTTAACTACTTTGCATTCAATCATAACATCAGTAAATAACATCAAATTCCCAGGCCCTACTGCCTGTAAACACACATTCCAGTTCAAAGTGAATGATGGCAGGCCTGTGTGACAAATGGCTTATTTGCATATAGGCCTACAGTAGCTGACTATGGCACACCGGTCTGCATAGACTCTGGTCCTGGACAAGATACATGTTTTTATTAGGTTTTATTTACTGCCGTGTCTATTAATTGTCTAAATACACTGCCTTTTTCACTATATTGCTATAGAATGTTCACAAATGCCTTACTATGAATTTGTGAAAATGTCAGAATTATTATTATTTAAAAAAACTAAGTGTCATATTCTCCCTGGGCATGTATATGGACAGATTTTAATACGATTTATATTGCTAAAAATCTGTCAGTTCCACTTTCAGTACCTTACTGACATTGTTTTCAATTTAAAAAAAATATTCTAAAAGAAACAAAAATTAGCAAGAGCAATTTCTCAAGCAAGGATTTAGCTAGGACTGTCTGGGAGTGGTGTGAGTAGGGAGGGGGAAACTGAAAACGGGTTGTTATTGGCAGAGAGGTTTGGAACTCTCTTTAGTATTGGTTAGTTAACTAATTTACCGCATGGTGATTTCACCAGGCAGGCCAAAACAGGCTGAAATATTTTCAAACAGCTCTTACACTAAAAGGATATCATCCTTTTCACAGTATTATTCCAACCTCATAGTGTAGAAATATATATTAAACACCGTAAAATCATGTTTTTGAGAATGAAAACAGAATAAAAAAATCTCCCGCTTTCTTTTTTTTTGCCATGGTACTGTTTCGGTATTGAGTATCATGATACTAAATCTGGTATTAGGGTAGTGTCAGTCATGAAAATTTGTCAGCTGGTAACTGTCATTTAAATAACTGCCGGTTAGTTAACATAAACACGTTTAGCATCTCTGGGCTTCCACTCTAGCCTTAAAGCCACTGATGCAGACCTATTGGAACATCTACATTTTTAAAGAGTCTAATAAATCCATTTAATATAGCCTATCACAATAAATCTATTTATTTAGGTCCGGTCTAAAGAAACATTATGATTTGAAGAAAATGTAGCCTATCTCAGAAGAATAGAATATTCTGAATCGTCCTTATGTTATAGGCCCTGATCCGGCTATGCCATATGGCTGTGGGCTCCTCCACTAGTTCATTTAGCAGACAAGGTTTGCTTATAATTCCTGTGCCATTATTTTATAGTAATAAGAATAGAATTGAACATAGCATGAATAAAATAGAAAGGATGTTTTCCCTAAGTTATTTCCGAGGGAGTGCGCACATGCTGCTATTCCGTGTTGAGCGGTTAACCTCTCTGGGATATTCGGGATGGTAGCGTCCCACCCCACCAACAACCAGTGAAAGAGCAGGGCGTCAAATTTAAAACAACAAAAATCTCATAATTAAAAAATCCTCAAGCATACAAGTATTTTACACCATTTTAAAGATACAATTCTCATTAATCCAGCCACAGTGTCTGATTTCAAAAAGGCTTTACAGCGAAAGCACCACAAACGATTGTTAGATCACCACCACGTCACAGAAAAACAGCCATTTTTCCAGCCAAAGAGAGGAGTCACAAAGAGCAGAAATATAGATAAAATTAATCACTAACCTTTGATGATCTTCATCAGATGACACTCATAGGACTCTATGTTACAGAATACATGTATGTTTTGTTTGATAAAGTTCATATTTATATCCAAAAATATAATTTTACATTGGCGTGTTATGTTCAGTAGTTCCAAAACATGCAGTGATTTTGCAGAGAGCCATATCAATTTACAGAAATACTCATAATAAACATTGCTAAAATATACAACTATTATACATGGAACTTTATATATACTTCTCCTTAATGCAACCACTGTGTCAGATTTAAAAAAAACTTTACGGAAAAAGCATACCATGCAATAATCGGAGTACGGCGCTCAGGGACCAACAGCCAAAGAGATATCCGCCATGTTGTGTAGTCAACAGAAGTCAGAAATAGCATTATAAATATTCACTTTCCTTTGATGATCTTCATCACAATGCACTCCCAGGAATCCCAGTTCCACAAATGTTTGATTTGTTCGTTAAAGTTCATAATTTATGTCCAAATACCTCCTTTTGTTAGGGCATTTGGTAAACAAATCCAAACGCACATGCAGCCGAAAGTCCAGCCGAAAGGTCGGACGAAAAGTCCAAAAGTTGATATTACAGGTCGTAGAAACATGTCAAATGAAGTATAGAATCAACCTTTAGGACGTTTTTATCATAAATCTTCAATAATGTTCCAGCCGGGAATTCCTTTGTCTGTAGAAATGCAATGGAATGCAAGCGAACTTTCACATGACCGCGCATGTGAAAGTGGCCAGACACCTGGCTCAATCCCCTCTCATTCTGCCCCCCTTCACAGTAGAAAAATCAACCAAGGTTCTAAAGACTATTGACATATATAGTGGAAGCCTTAGGAAGTGCAAAATGACCCCATAGACACTGTATATTGGAATGGCAATGAGTTGAAAAACGAAAAACCTCAGATTTCCCACTTCCTGGTTGGATTTGTCAGGTTTTCGCCGGCCATATGTGTTCTGTTAAACTCACAGACATCATTCAAACAGTTTTAGAAACTCAAGAGTGTTTTCTATCCAAATACACTAATTATATGCATATTCTAGCTTTTATGGCTGAGTAGCAGGCAGTTTACTCTGGGCACCTTATTCATCCAAGCTACTCAATACTGCCCCCCAGTCACCAAGAAGTTAACAAAGTGATAATTTGAAACAGGTCCTCCTATTTGCATAATTTAGAGTTATTTATGCAACGTTAGTTGTGATACAAACCTTAGGGTATATGTTTTGATTTCTAATACGTTCTAAGCCTGCATGATGCAACTCTAATGATGATTTGAAAAAAAGTTACATAAAGGGATGTGCTCTGCTCTGTTTCTTGCGCAGGTTGCACAAAGTGCTTTATAATATTCTCACCCATCAGACTATTCTCAATTTAATCTGGTCTTTACATAAAGCCTACTAATATACAGTACCAGCCAAAAGTTTGGACACACCTACTCATTCCAGGGTTTTTCTTTATTTTTACAATTTTGTACATTGTAAAATAATAGTGAAGACATCAAAACTATGAAATAACACATGTAGTAACAAAAAAACAAATCAAAATATTTTTTATATTTGAGATTATTCAAAATAGCCACCCTTTGCCTTGATGACAGCTTTGCACACTCTTAGCGCCGCCCTCTGGTGACAGGTGGAACCATGACAGTACCCCCCCCCCTTCTAGTAGCCAGGCCTACCACTATGAGTCACGGATCCAGGATGTCTATGTCAGGCACCCATGCCCGCTCCTTGGGGCCGTAGCCCTCCCAGTCCACCAGGTACTGCAGGGTGCCTCTGACCCGACGAGCCTCCAACAGACGCAGGACAGTGTAGGCCCGGCGTCCATCGACAAGTCGAGGGGCGGAGGGGCAGGTGTGGCGGGAGAGAAGAGACTGGTCCTTACCAGCTTGAGACGGGAGACATGGAAGGATGGACAGAACCTCATAGACCTGGGAGGCTGGAGACGATAGGTGACTGGGTTGATGCAACTCAGGATCTTGAATGGTCCTGTGGAGCGAGCTTCCGCATGTCCACCTTTTTAAGGGAAGAACACGGGTGGACAGCCGCACTCGTTGACCAGGTCGGAGGAGCCTGTACAGGCCTTTGGTGCCAGTTTGCCTGGTGTTGGTGTCAGGCAGATGAGCAGAGCAAGGAGGATCACTCTCTGATCCAGGGGGAGGACGAGGGGGAGGACCCGAACTGACACTCAAACGGCGACCGTCCAGTGGACGAGTTTGGCAGTGTGTTGTGATCATACTCCACCCAGACAAGAAACTTCTCCAGCTCCTGGTTGGCCTACTCCATTTGCCCATTTGACTGTGGTTGGAACCTCGAGGAGAGAATTACAACACCCCGACAAGGGAGCAGAAGGGTTTCCAATACCGTGTCGCGAACTGGGGTCCACGATCCGAGACAATGTCCTGGGGAGGTCCGTGTAGTCGAAAGACATGGGTAATCATGAGATCAGCGGTCTCCTTTGCTGAGGGCAACTTAGGTAAGGCAATGAAATGGTCTGCCTTGGAGAACCGATCAATGACCATCAGGATAGTGGTAAGCCCTTGGTATGGAGGTACCCTGTGATAGTCTACGGACAGGGGCCGTCTGGGGATGGGCAGAGGTTGGAGCAACCCAGCAGGTCGCCGACTTGAGGA
This sequence comes from Oncorhynchus mykiss, assembly GCF_013265735.2. Lineage (NCBI taxonomy): Eukaryota > Metazoa > Chordata > Actinopteri > Salmoniformes > Salmonidae > Oncorhynchus > Oncorhynchus mykiss. The sequence continues at coordinate 40,912,843 of NC_048579.1, read as the reverse complement.
CTTGCTTTGGGCACAGGTGGAACAGGCCGCAACAACAGAGCTCACATCAATCATGTTGGGCCACCAGAATTTCCGCCTCAGGAACTCCAGTGTTCGATTAACCCCTGGATGCCCAGTTAATTTAGAGGAGTGTCCCCATTGTAGCACTTGAACAGATAAAGTCTGTTAGTGGGACCGCTGCAGGGCGCAGGTTCTCAGGTCTGGGCTTGGTCTCTATATTCCAATACACGGGAGCCACAATGCGGGAGCTGGGGATGATGGGCTCAGAGTCCCTCTCATCGTGTTGGTGGCACAGGGCATCTGCTTTCTGATTCTTGGATCCCGGGTGATAGGCAAGAGTGAAGTTGAACCTGAAGTTGAACCTGTTAAGAAACAGAGCCCACCTATCCTGGCAAGCGTTCAAGCTTCTTTTTTTTTTATATATATTTTATTTTTTTGAATTTTACCCCTTTTTCTCCCCAATTTCGTGGTATCCAATTGTTGTAGTAGCTACTATCTTGTCTCATTGCTACAACTCCCGTACGGGCTCGGGAGAGACCCGAGCGTCATGCGTCCTCCGATACACAACCCAACAAGCCGTACTGCTTCTTAACACAGCGCGCATCCAACCCGGAAGCCAGCCGCCCCAATGTGTCGGAGGCTACACCGTGCCCCTTGGCTAGCGCGCACTGTGCCCGGCGCGCCACAGGAGTCGCTGGTGCGCGATGAGACAAGGAGATCCCTACCGACCAATCCCTCCCTAACCCGGACGACGCTAGGCCAATTGTGCGTCGCCCCACGGACCTCCCGGTCGCGGCCGGTTACGACAGAGCCTGGGCGCGAACCCAGGGACTCTGATGGCACAGCTAGCGCTGCAGTACAGCGCCCTTAACCACTGCGCCACCCGGGAGGCAACCTCCTGGCTTCTTGAATGGAGACCGTTCTTATGGTCCATCCAGATCACAAAATGATGAGGTGCCCCCTCCAACCAGTGTCTCCACCCCTCAAGTGCCCACTTGACTACCAAAAGCTCATGTCTACATCGTAGTTGTGTTCTGCTGGCGAAAACCACTTGGAAAGAAAGGCACATTTGTGAATTCTGTTGTGCCGCTGTGAAAGGAACCGCCCCTGCTCTGGTGTCCGAGGCATCCACCTCTACCACGAAGGGACAAGTAGGATCAGAATGAACGAGGATGGGTCCGGAGGTGAAATGTCCCTTGAGCTCTATGAATGCCCTGTCAGCCTCAAGGTTCCAGCCAAAACGGGTCTGAGACTTGCGGGTTAGGGCCGTGAGATGCGCTGCCACCGCACCAAAGTTGCATATAACACGCATGTAAAAATGGGCAAACCCAAGGAACTGCTGGACTTGCTTGAGTGAAGCGGGACGGGGCTAGTCAGTGACCACCCTAACCTTAATAACGTGTTTGGGATAGGGGGGCAGTATTTTCACATCCGTATGAAATGCGTGCCCAAAGTTAACTGCCTGCGACTCAGGCCCAGAAGCTAGGATATGCATGTAATTGGTAGATCTGGATAGAAAACACTCAAGTTTCCAGGATTTTTTTTTTGAGTTCACTGTGCTTTCAATTGGTTTTCTATGGGAAACTAGAGTTCTGAGGCACCTGGTTGCAGTTCCTATGGCTTCCACTAGATGTCAACAGTCTTTAGAAATTGATTGATGTTTTTCTGTCGAGTAATGAAGAAGTAGGGCTGTTCAGACTTAGTGTCAAGCCAAGTGGACTCTTTTGTTTTGGGGGCGCGACCTGGAGCTTGCTCCACATTGCTTTTATCCGCTATTGAACAAAGTATATTCCGTCTTAAATGTTATCGATTATTTACGTTTTAGGATATCTAAAGTAGGATTAGGAAAGTTGTTTGAAATGTTTGGACCAAGTTTACAGGTAACTTATTAGATAATTTGTAGTCATGTTGGGTGAGTTGGAACCGGTGGTTTTCTGAATCAAACGCGCCAAATAAATGTACATTTTGGGGATTTATCGAACAAAAGGACCATTTGTGATGTTTATGGGACATTTTGGAGTGCCAACAGAAGAAGCTCTTCAAAGGTAAGGTATGAATTATATCGTTATTTCTGACTTTCGTGGTGCATCTCCCTGGTTGAAAATCTGACATTAGCTGGATTAGCAAGAAGTTAAGCTTTTATTTGGTATATTGCACTTGTGATTTTATGAAAGTTAAATATTTCTAATCATTGAATTTGAATTTCGCGCTCTGCAATTTCACCGGATGTTGTCGAAACCACTAGCGGAACATCTAGCCGTAACAGGTTGACAGGGTCCATTTGGATGCCGGCGGTAGAGATAATGTGGCACAGGAAAGAAACTTGGGATACATAGAACTCACACTTCTCAATCTTGACGTATAGTTGACTCGGCAGGAGGCATCCCGGGACATGCAGGATGTGTTCCGGAAGGGTCTTGGAGAAGATCAGGATGTCGAGGTAAACAAAGACTAACTGATTCAACATATCCCTAAGAGTTTCATTGACCAATGCTTGGAAGACTGCCATTGAGTTCGATAGTTCGAATGGCATGACTAAATCATCGTAGTGGCATCGTTGTATGCGTTGCAATCTAGTGAGAATTCTTCTTGGTGAAGGGCCAGGTCCAAGTCAGCGGACATCAGGGTTAGGGGGTAACGATTCGTAATCGTGATCTTGTTCAGCCCTCTGTAGTCAACGCAGGGATGCAGACCTCCATCCTTCTTTCCCAAGAAGAAGAAACCTACACCAGCTGGGGATGCTGAGGAGTGAATGAAAGGCATCGTATGGACGATGAGGAGGGAGGGTGGCGGGTTGCCTCTTTAGTGGCATTCAAAGTATTCAGGAGGGTGAGCGGAAAAGTCTTGGTCTTCAATGGAAGCAGGGGAATGCGGCAAGGCTCTAGGTGGGGGTCTTAGACATTTAGTCTGGCAGTTCTTACCCCAGTCTAGTAGGTGTCCTGTGGACCAGGAGAGTAGTAGGTTATGTAGTGCTAGCCAGGGGTACCCTAGGATAAGGAAGTTCTCGGAAGCCGTGATCAAACGAAAACTTTGAGTGATTCACCCCAACCTGCAGTAGAATGGACTTGGTCTGATATTCCACCTGGCCGGAGCCAATGGGGCATCCATTGAGGGCATGAATCTGCAGAGGGATGGGACATTTCACACACAGGATTTGTAATTCTATTGTCAAAGTCTTGATTATCTGCAGCCCCGGAGTCCACGAAGGCTTGAATCTGGTGAATCCCCTCCGCTCTGGGCATGTAGCACGGAGATGGCTGAGACCTCCGCAGTAGAGGCAGCAGCCTTCGCATGTGCTTGTCACGCTCCTGTTGGCTCAGCCATGTGTGGGCTCAGCCATGTGTGTCCCAGCTGTATGGACTCCACAATGCTGGGTTCGGTGGGCTTGGGGTGCTCAGGAAACCGGGATACGGGGATGGTGTCAAAAATGCGCTGTCTCACGCGTTCTGGGAGGTGGTTGTCGATTTTGATTGCCGGCGTTATCAGGGCCTCAAGATCCTCTCCCAGTTCCCGAGAAGCCAGTTACTCCTTGGAGTAAAACAAAGCCAGCTGGAAAACAGTGACTAGGGCCTCCGTATTCCACCCACTCTTGGCGGCGAGGGTGTGGAAGATGATGGCGAAGTCAACCACTGGTCTGTTCCCTTGGCGGAAGTTGAACAGTCAGCAGGCCACTTCTCGTCTGCCAACTGGGTGGTCGACTCATCGCAGCTCTGCAGTCAAAGCTAATATGGAGTTGCAGGATGGTGGCTTCTGTTCCCACACCGCCATTGCCCACGCCAGAGCCTTGCCCGAGAGTAGAGAGATGATCATGGTCTGATCGGTGTGGAACGAGGAGGACTGTAGCTCGAATAGGCAGGAGGAAACCCTTGAACCAATGGCCGTCCTACCGCTCCGGGGCTGGGATCTTGGGTTACCTGTTACCATTTGGGAGAGTTGTTCTTGCTGCCGCACCAGCAGTGCTCCTTGGTGGATTACAACATTCTTGATCTGGTTGATCTCTGCTGGGTCCATGTTTGGCAGAAGCTTGCTGTGATGTGATGAGGTTGGACCCATGTGCAGAGAAGAGACCAGACGAGGAATCATTGTTTAAGGATAAACATAAATACTTTACTGAGAAACGGTAGCCAAAGGATCACAGTACACTAGAAAAACAACAAACACTAGGTCTCAAACTCACTCGGGGAAACAAACACACACAGGAAATAAATTCAAGCTTCTGCAAAGGACAACAGAAAACACACCTCTTTCAGAGAAATCATAATGAGTAAATAGAATATACCTGAGTTTTATTAATGCCACTAGGACAGTCTCTGCTGCCCTATAGTGACAGGTGGAACCATGGCAGTGGGAGCTCCTTCAAGACTGTTGGAAAAACATTACAGGTGACTACCTGGTTGAGAGAATTACAGGAGTGTGCAAAGCTGTCATCAAGGCAAAGGGTGGCTACTTTGAAGAATCTCAAATATAAAATATATTTAGATTTGTTTAACACTTTTTTGGTTACTACATTATTCCATGTGTGTTATTTCATAGTTTTGATGTCTCACTATTATTCTACAATGTAGAAAATAGTAAAAAAGAAAGAAAAACTCTTGAATGACTAGGTGTGTCCAAACTTTTGACTGGTACTGTATGTGTAGAAACATTTTGTATTTAGAATGGGCCGTAATCATACACCTATCAGAACAGGGGCAGGTGAAAATGACATGTCATCCGACAACGCTTTTCCCACTGTTCATTTTCATGCCAGCCAGGTAGGTAACGTGCTTTATTTTAGGAAAGTTGAGAAGTAAATATATTATGCCAAGGCTATAGAAAACTAGTGGGATCCTCATCTTTTTAATAGAGACCATCAAACTCTGTTTTCTCACATAATTGCATAGCATAACCTATAGAAATGTTGGCAACATGGGTTAATAGGAACACTTATTTAATTCCATGCATCAAGCAGCTTTGAGATGCTGGCTCTCGTTGCGCAACAGGTGATCCTATTCCGCTTAAACTCTGAATGCCAGGGCTCTCAATAAGTGTTTGATTTAACTTTCAATTGCATTTGCATTGATGTCAGAGTGATTAGACAATAGAGCGTTGAGTTCCAGGCCATTAGGTACCGGCATCAGAATGCAGTTTTGGAGATGCTTAGTTACGGTCACATGGAATTTGACGGCAGTCATGACTCGTGACTGTTGTTGTGGCGGTAATATATATTGTGTCAAAATTCTGGTATTGTGACCACACTAATTCTTAAGCATGTTACAATGCATCATAAGGATTGTCAGAAAAAACAGGTAGTCATACTATATTTGTATTTATTTAATTTTATTTAACCTTTATTTTACTTGGCAAGTTTGTATTTACTGTACTTTTTTGTGCATTAAAGACCAAACAACTAAACAACAGCCTCCATCCCATCATCTTTCTCCCTCCCTGCTCTGTCCTCGGCTCCCACGTTCTGGATTAAAGCAGTTTGGATGTGGGTCTGGGGCTGAGGGCTGAGGATTTTACTGTAATACCCCTTCATACCCTCCAGGATAGGGGCGGCTGTGATTGCGTCTGGGACCTGGAATGCAAATTTATGAGGGCTGCAGGGTCCTCTCACTGTTTTGTCTCTCTCTCTCGTGCTCTCTTTCTCTCTCTCTCTGTCTAAATATTATGGATAATTTGGTTTAGTTTTAAGGAATAGTTTACAAATCAAAGGTTGCGTTCAGATTCTCTACCCTTCTCCAAAAGTGTGCACTTGTTCACTCCCACTAATGCATTTAAAATCATTGGTTTGGATCAAGCATGGCTGGAGGGAATTTCCACCATATTCCTTACGCGAGTCCATTCCTTTTAAGTGTATTAGTGCAAACTTCGGGAGAAGTGTAGATAATTGGAATGTAGCCTAAATCACACTCAAAAAAATTGAAGTTTGTCAGACTGTTTCAGACCTGAAATATAGTCTAATGTTCTTGCCATATGGTATTGTGGTTAGTCCACCATCTATATGGAGGGAATTCCAACTGCTTAAAAAAACAATACAATGTTGACATCTGTTGTGTGGATCCAACAATATGCCTCATGAATTGAATAGATACAAAATTGTGTCTAAATTAAAATATGCAGCTATGTGGGACACTTCTGAGTTCTGAAAATGTCTAAAAACATTGTTTTTGTGTTGAACTGTCCCTCAGCTGTTGGCTCCGGCAGTGGACTGGCTGGACTACCTGTCCTCTGCCCTGTCCCCTCTGGACCTGAACGACACAGAGCCTGTGGTGCTATATGCCAAGGAGTACTTGCAGCAGGTGTCTGACCTGATCAACAAGACCGAGCGCAGGTAAGGACCTGGACGGAACTCAACCTGTTCGTACTTATGCCCCGCCTGCCAAAGGTCAGGTCACGTGGTCAGGAAATACTCCAAGGTCCATCCGTAACACATTGTGACATAGCTGAATCGGCAGCCATGCTTCTGCGCTACCAGTTTTTTTCATGTCTTGTCCTGGAGGCAGAACTGCGATTTTTGCTACACAAGGTCAGGTTTAAAATGTAATGACTGTGGCTGTGCCAGCAACTGACAATTCTGCAAAGCTGCCTCCAGAACAAGATTCATGGCAAAAAACACAAACCTGCTAGGAGAACATTTGGCACGTCTTTATGACCCTAATGAAGCTAATTTCTTAATCAATCCCATATACTACGTTCTTGCAAAAAAGTTTTTAAATTCTCTAGTAGTGCCAATATTGAAGACTATCAAATGCTTCTCAAAGATGCCCTCTGGTGGTAGCACTAACTAGCATTAATGGTAAAAATGTCTTACAATTAAATAACGTGCCATAGAATTCTGCAGCAACCCGCAAGGTGTGCTGCAGTATGATGCAACTTTTAAAGGAGGAACCACTATTGGTAGAGTTTTTAAAGTGACTATGCATAGATAATAACAGAGAGTAGCAGCAGTACAAATAGTCTTGGAAGCCATTTGATTAGATGTTCAGGAGTCTTATTGCTTGGTGGTTGAAGCTGTTTAGAAGCAACTTGGACCTAGACTTGGCGCTCCGGTACCGCTTGCCGTGCGGTAGCAGAGAGAACAGTCCATGATTAGGGTGGCTTAAGTTTTGACAATTTTTAGGGCCTTCCTCTGACACCACCTGGTATAGAGGTCCTGGATGGCAGGAAGCTTGGCCCCAGTGATATACTGGGCCGTTCACACTACCCTCTGTAGTGCCTTGCAGTCGGAGGCCGAGCAGTTGCCATACCAGGCGGTGATGCAACCATGCTCTTGATGGTGCAGCTGTAGAACCCGTTGAGGGTACAACTGAATGCCTTCAACTGAAATGTGTCTTCCGCATTTAACCCTCTGAATCAGAGAGGTGTTGGGGTCTAGAGTACAGGTGGGGACTGAGCATGTACACCTGATGGACCCCCATGTTGAGGATCAGCGTGACCGATGTGTTGTTACCTACCCTTACCCCCAGGGGTGGCCCATCAGGAAGTCCAGGATCCAGTTGCAGAGGGAGGTGTTTAGTCCCAGGGTCCGTAGCTTATTGATGAGCTTTGAGGGCACTCTGGTGTTGAACGCTGAGCTGTAGTCAATGAATAGCATTCTCACATAGGTGTTCCTTTTGTCCAGGTGGGAAAGGGCAGTGTGGAGTGCAATAGAGATTGCATCATCTGTGGATCTATTAGGCTAGTATGCAAATTGAAGTGGGTCTAGGGTTTCTGGGATAATGGTGTTGATGTGAGCCATGACCAGCCTTTCAAAGCACTTCATGGCTACAGACGTGAGTGCTACGGGTCGGTAGTCACTTAGGCAGGTTATCTTAGAAGATGAGCGACCCAGGAATGTGTGTGATTTGGGGACATTTAACAGAATGTGACTGGCAGAACAGGGGTTGTATGTGGAGGATGAGGGCTGCAGTAGATATCTCAGATAGGGGGGAGTGAGGCCTAAGACGGGTTTTATAAATAAGGATCAACCAGTGGGTCTTGCTACGGGTATACAGAGATGAGCAGTTTACAGATGCCTATAGAGTGCAGTGATGTGTCCTATATGGAGCATTGGTGGCAAATCTGATGGCCGAATGGTAAAGCACATCTAGTCGCTCGAGAGCACCCTTACCTGCTGTTCTATAAATTATGTCTCTATAATCTAGCATGTGTAGGATGAGAGAAGGACAGTGTACCATCTAGTCATACTCCCAAGTACTTGTATGAGGTGACTACCTCAAGCTCTAAATCCTCATAGGTAGTAATCACACCTGTGGGGAGGGGGGCATTCTTCTTACCAAACCACATTAATTTTGTTTTTGAGGTGTTTAGAACAAGGTTAAGGGCAGAGAAAGCTTGTTGGACACTAAGAACACTTTGTTGTAGAGAGTTTAACACAAATTCAGAGGGGCCAGTTGAGTATAAGACTGTATCATATGCATATAAATGGATGAGAGAGCTTCCTACTGCCTGAGCTATTTTGTTGGGGCCTAGGATTGAGCCTTGGGGTATTCCCTTGGTGACAAACAGTGGCTGAGACAGCAGATGTTCTGACTTTATACACTGCACCCTTTGAGAGAGGTAGTTAGCAAACCAGGCCAAAGACCCTTCAGAGATACCAATACTCCTTAGCCGGCCCACAAGAATGGAAGGGTCTACCGTATAAAAAGCTTTGGCCAAGTCAAACAAAAATAGCAGCACAATATTGCTTAGAATCAAGGGCAGTGGTGACATAGTTGAGGACATTTAAGGTTGTAGTGACACATCCATAACATGAGTGAAAACCAGATTGCGTTCCAGATAGAATACTATAGACATAAAGAATGCCAGTAAGTTGGTTATTGACAAGTTTTTCCATCTTTTTGATAAACAGGGCAACATAAAAATTGGCCTATAACAGTTAGAATCAGCTTGATCTCCCTCTTTAAATAAAGGACTAACTGTGGCTGCCTTAAAAGCAATGGGAACCTCCTCAGAGAGGAGAGACAGGTTAAAAAGGTCAGAGATCGGCCTGACGGCTATAGGGGCAGCAACCTTAAAGAATAAAGGGTCTAAACCATCTGACCAAGATGTTTTTTTGGCGTCAAGTTTAAGGAGCTCCTTTAGCACCTCGGACTCAGTGACCGCCTGCAGGAAGAAACTTTGTAGCGGGGCAGGGGAAAAGGAGGGAGGAGCATCTGGGCTAGTTGCATTAGAAGGGGTGGGAGGTGAGGAAATGTTTGATGGGCAAGGAGGCATGGCTGAGTCAAATAGAAATTCTGACTTAATGAAGGGTTGATTAAAGAGCTCAGCTATGTGCTTCTTGTCAGTAACAACCACATCAACATTAAGCGATGTGGGCAGCTGTTAGGAGGAGGGTTTATACTCCAGGTCTTTAACCATTTTCCAGAACTTATTGGGGTTAGACCCACAGAGTGAGAACTGCTCCTTATAAAGGTACTTACTTTGGCCTTCCGGATAGCCTGAGTGCACTTATTTCTCATTTGCCTGAATGACAGCCAGTCAGCCTTAGTATGCGTGTGCCAATCCTTTCGCTAAATGCTATTCTTGAGGTGGAGTAACTGCAAGATCATCGTCGAACCAGGGGCTGAACCTGTATTTATTTCTCATTTTCTTCATGGGGGTGTGTTTGTTAACAATATCACTGAAGATAAGCTTCTTCAAAAAGAGGGGATCAAGCTGATTCTATATACATTTTCAGAGGCCAGGTCATGAAGGAAGGCTTGCTCATTAAAGTTTTTTGACTGAGCAGCCATTACGAACACAGGCTGTAACACAGTGATCACTAAGGTCTTTACAGAAAATCCCAGACTGGTACCTATCAGGATTGTTTGTGAGGATAACATCGAGGAGAGTAACCTTTTCTGGGTGTTTGGAGTCATACCTTGTGGGATTGGTAATAATCTGAGAAAGATTTAGGGAGTCCAATTGCTTTAGGACTTGGTCAGGTGGTTTAAGCATGTCCCAGTTTAGGTCACCTAGCAGAACAAATTCAGACGTAGTGTAAGGGGCCAGGTGAGAGCATAGGGCAGGTAGGGTACAGGCTGGTGCTGATGGAGGACGATAACACCCAGCAACAGTCAACAAACAGCCATTTGAAAGTTTAATGGTTAAAACCAGCAAATCACATTGTTTGGGGACAGAATTGGTGGAGACAATCAAGCACTGAAGGTGATCCTTGGTAAAGATTACCACTCCCCCACCTTTGGAAGATCTGTCTTTACGAAAAAGGTTAACATCAGTATTCAAAACACTCTTTCTTAACCATGTGTCATTAATGACCAACACATCTGGATTGGAGCTGTGAACCCACACTTTCAATTGATCCATTTTAGTTAATAAGCTTCTAGTGTTAACGGGCAGAAAACCCAGGCTTTTACGAGATCAGAAATCAGTGAAACAGATATCAGAGCAAAGATCTGGGGAAGAGCACCAAAACATTTCTGTAGTAGTGAAGGTCCCCAAGAGCACAGTAGCCTCTATGATTCTTAAATGGAAGAAGTTTGTAACCACCAACTCTTCCTAGAGCTGGCTGCCCGGCCAAACTGAGCAATCGGTGGAGAAGGGACTTGGTCAGAGAGGTAACCAAGAACCCGTTGGCCATTCTGACAGAGCTCTAGAGATTCGCTGTGGAGAAGGGAAAACCTTCCAGAAGAACAGCCATCTCTGCAGCACTCCACCAATCAGACCTTTATGGTAGAGTGGCCAGACGGAAGCCACTCCTCAGTAAAAGGCACATGACAGCCTGCATGGAGTTGGCCAAAAGCTATCTAAAGGACTCATAGACCATGAGAAACAAGATTTTCTGTCCTGAATGCCAAGTGTTTTACTCTGGAGGAAACCTGACACCATCCCTACCGTGAAACATGGTGTTGGCAGCATCATGCTGTGGCGATGCT